>NC_141109.1:29950568-29953068 GCF_041138505.1 Cibotium barometz
ATCTCCTTGAGGTACTTGAACGTTTGGACAAGCACAAAGGACCAAGGGAGTCAGATAGCTCTAGAGAGGGAGAAGAAGATGATGATAAAGACAATGACAAGGAAGATAAGGAAGGGGGGGCAAAGAGCCTACAGAGGAAAAAGACAAGAAAGACCAACAATTAGGTGATCAAAGACAAAAGCTAGGGACAAAGGAAGACTCTTAGAGCCAGCTAACTAAGGAGAATCAACCCAAAGGGGGCTAAGGCCACTAGATGGATAGCTCTACATAGGAACTAACAAGGCTAAAGACTAAAGAACACATCAAGCTACCAAGGGAAGGGGAATAGCTTGTATAGCCTCAACAATTTGAGTTTAAATATCTACCCATCCAACTATCCTTACCCACCTTGGTCCAGCTATCCTTTACTTTAGCCTCATCTTTATCCTTGTTAGTTCCTTTTTCCTTAATCTTTTTCTCCTTGCTAGTTCCTTCTTCCCTTTATC
This sequence comes from Cibotium barometz, assembly GCF_041138505.1. NCBI lineage: Eukaryota > Viridiplantae > Streptophyta > Polypodiopsida > Cyatheales > Cibotiaceae > Cibotium > Cibotium barometz. The sequence goes on from NC_141109.1 coordinate 29,951,054, forward strand.
CTTGTTTTCTCCTACATCTTCCTATCTTTCATCAGTTCCCCTCTCTCTTTTCCTTTTTCTCATACTCCTTGTCATTATTTTCCTCCCTCCTTAAGCCCTCTTATTTAGGAATCATAAAATTCCTTGATATGTCACCAAATCTCTCAGTCTATAACATGCCCCAAGAAAATCCCCCAAGGTCAAATTAAGTTGTAGCACCCCCAACTCCCCTAGGTTGATTTCTAGCACCTTTGGTGTTTCTTTTAGCGTATTCCATACAATCTTAGCCCTATATTATCAGATGAAACAAATAACATCAGTCTAATCAAACTTGCTAGTCTTGCCTCAACCAAGGAGGCAAGACTCGCAACTCCGCCCCAGACTAGATAGGCTTCAATATCAAACTATTATTAACATCAAACAATGTGTCCCAAGGCAAGACATGGATCAAATTTCTCCCCATAAAACAACGATGTTCTCAAGAAAAGCTCAGTAACCATTTCCCCCTTTACAAACAAAACATTATAGAATCTCCTTGAGGCAAAAAATTATAGAATCTCCTTGAGGCAAAAAATCTGTGAAATCACCATGTTATGAATTACCTCTTCTTCTAGCCATTTCCCTAATTCCATCTGATTTCGGTAGCTTCCCACGGCATATTATTATCACACTACACATAGAAAATGGACCTATCTGACTTCTTACAAAGTCACTAGGGATACTAGCACATACCTTCTTCTACTCAATCTTCGTTGCTTGTGTCTCCTCCTTCATTCCCAATTTGTGGCCGATCCAATCAAAATGCCTCTCATTCTTCTCCTGCCCAATCTCGTCTTCCTCTCACACCCTTTTCATGTCATCATCATCCACATAATCCTCCCAGCTTTGTCCTTTTTCCTCTAACTTTTGTTCCCAACCAAAGACCATGGCCACCTTGAGGACGTACCACCCCTCTCGTGCTCTACATGTAGTATCGCCAACAATGAGAACAAGCTCTACATGTAGTATCGCCAACAATGAGAACAAGCAATACGCATCTACCTACTCACTCTCCCCCTCCTTAGATTACACTCCATTTAACAATCCATAAAACTATCCTTCATTCCTTCTCTACAAAAGCATCTTGGTGCTTCTCCTTGTTGCCACTCTAGCATCCTCATGTGTGGGGCCTTCCACAAGATTGAGGAGGATTATCTAGCAACACCCCAACCACCATTTTGGATCCCATTCCCTTTCTATCACAAGGGGGAAGGTGAGATTTAAAGGGGAGTGGAACACCTAATGAAGTGTATATCTTGGTAGTTTTTCTGACATGATTCATGTCTTACTTTTTAACACAAATAGCTATGCGTTGAGTAAGTTCATGAGCGAGCGACTAACAAAGAGTTGTTATGCATGGAGGTGCCTTCAACTTCCATTTGATCCTTTTTGTAGTGTTTGGATGGCACATCTAGTACATTGGCTCCTCCATGTCATGCCCTAGAAGATTACTTTAAGTTTATGTTCAAATTCTTTATGCCATGTCTTGATGACAATTTTAGATAGGATTCTAAGTTAGTGCCATGACCTAGGTTGGGATTTCATGCAAAAGTTTTTGCTAGGGCTCATAATACATCTCCATTTCCTCTAATGATTAATGGTTTAGCATCACAACCAAGTGAAATATACCAAACCATAAAGGATTATGCGTGAAAAAAATTTCTTAGCCTCACACTATATGTTTATTTCTCTAAATGCATTAATTGACACATACATACCATTATAGAAAAGTAAAAGATGGAACTTGGAAGGGTGATAAGGCAAGGTGGTGCATCTTGAGTTTCTATGTGTGATAATCTCTCCATATGAGAGAGAGAGAGAGAGAGAGAGAGAGAGAGAGAGAGAGAGAGACGTGAATTTGGCAAAAATAATGATCTTATCTAAAAAAGAGAATAAATGAATAACAAAAGGTTAAAGAAGATTATAATACTAAATTGTTTTTTGATGGTTTTGAATTTCAAACAAAACTTGAGTTAGACGAAATTCGAATACATCAT
>NC_141109.1:30628068-30875568 GCF_041138505.1 Cibotium barometz
CGATCATTACCAAATCCGTTGCCCCCTTCCTGAAGGTGCTCTGCCCTGCCAACATCGTCCAAAATCCAAGGATCATTGTACTCGGGATTGCCCCAAGCAAAGGGCATCCACATCCTTCGACTTCAAATCCACATCGACCCCAACCACCCACTTAGTCGCTGTAGGACATCCTCCATCCACTTGTCAACCTTCCTCTCCCACTCTTGGAGTGTCCGGCGCCGCCGTCACACACCCAACACCTATCCCATGAAGATCCACCATCCACCACAGTGGTCACAAGATCACAAAGGAAGGCCATGCCTAAAGAGCAATTGAGCCACATGATAAGGCTATGCCCGTCCCTTGCATAGTCATAGATCAATCCTTCTTCCCTTGCATAGTCATAGATCAATCCTTCTTGCAGGTCTTCAAGGACCTCCACAACCAACTTCTATGTCAGACACACCCCAACTTACACATTTCCCTATGGAGAATCTACTCAAGGGAATTACCATGTCAGTGAACCTCTTTGATCTACTCCGGATTGACCCAAATGTTTGACAATGTCTCAATACACTATTGGAGCAACTCAATGGTATGACCACTAATTTTAGTGGTGGGAAGTTTGGTGGGTTTTCCCTTCCCTCCTTTGGTGTTTTCGGTTGCATGGGTATTAGCTGTACAAATCCCTCCCTTATAGACTACCAGAGCCCCCCCCGCCTCTCTATGGAGATTCATGGTACCCCCTCCCCACTATTAAGGGCAATTATTGATGGTGGCTCTGGGGTAAACCTCATGCCAGAATTCACACTCCAAGCCGTAGGCCTCAAGGTGATATGGCCAGTCAACTTCTGTGTTTGGATGGCTGACCAAGAGGTGACCCCTATCGGCCTAGTAGAAGGTGTCATTGTAGTAATCCAGGAGATTTCCTTCTTACTCTACTTTGTGGTGATCCCACTTCCTGAAGTAAGAGGGGCCTACTCTTTACTCATTGGTCGTCCATGTCTTAGGAGTACAGGTGTTCTACATGATTGGGGTCCCGACCAATTGTGGATTTCTCAAGAGCATGGCCCGTAGGAACTCAAATTGGAGGAAGGTCGGGATCAAGGGATCCATGGTGTTGAGAGGTAGCGATTGCATTTGTGCAATGCTACATTGATATGGGTGATGGATGATGGGTGAATTGTGGAACACCTCGATTAAGAGGGGGTGTTGAGAGATGTAATCGCGGTGTTGTGTGTATATGTTGTGTGTATGTGGGAAATCACCCTAGAGGTGCAAGATATTGTGGTGAGATGGAATGCCACATGTAATATTGCATGGTGTGTGAGAGTTGACCAAAAGAGTGGAAAAGGAGTTGCCACATGGATGATGATGTGTAAAGTGGGATAAGGCTTGAGAGCCTATATCATTGTATGGTTCATTGTGATATGCAATACAAGGGAATAGTGTTGAGTGTGCAATCTCCCTCTCTCTCTAGTTATGGAGTTCTTAGTGTGGTTTAATCCACCTTAATTCTTATGCTTAATCTATGTCCTTCACCATGATCAATTCCATTTCTAGATTGTTAACATGGTATCAGAGCCAAATGGGCTCTTGGTCATGGTGATTATTATGTATATTAGTTTGGTTGTATGTTTCTTTAATTAAGCATTATTTTCAGTTATTATGAGAAAAAAATTATGCACACTCATATTATCATTTGGATTTGCATTTGTGATGATGAGGATTTGAGAGGAGATTTGCATTTGTGAGGATTTGAGAGGAGATTTGCAACAAGGAGGTTGCATAGAAGCTGCCCAAGAGAGTTGCAAATGGAGTCTTGCAACATGGAGAGCTTATTAAGAGACTAAGGTTATGTAGAAGGGTGAGAGAAGGGTGTGAGTGTGAATGGACTTGAGGTCCACTTGTTCACCTATTTAAAGGTGAGGCCATGAGGCATTTTGCATGAGAGCAAGGCCTAGTTGTATGTATAAGCAACTTAATAAGCAAGATATTATTCTTGTATTTTGTGAGTCTCTCCTCTCCACACACTTGATCTAGCATGAGCACCACGTTTCTCATCATGGTATCAGAGCCTAGGTGATTTGAACCATTTGTGGTGTAGATTAGGTCAAAAATATCCATTTTCCCCTTATCTTTCTTGTGTGGAGCTCAACCCTCTCATGGTGGAGGACTTCCAGCAGCGTGTAGAGGCAAGATCTCTTGGAGATTCCTTCATGGAAAATGTGGAGGACACCTGGGAAAATCTAATCGTACCAACAATTAGCTGATTCCTCCCTGCGCTGCGGCGACGGCATTGCTCACGGAGGTCGATGGCTGCTGTTTTCTATTCCTGCGCTTGTCGTACAGCCATTGCTCGGCTGTAGACAACCATAAGGCAAAGGACCTTGGGGCTTTGATAGCCCACTCTATGAGGAGTCCACAGCTCTAATATGAGCTCGTTTCATCCACCGACGCACCGGCTACAAAGAAAAAACGAGGTGCCTCTTTCTTCTTTTCCTTCAAGCTCTCCATTAAAGCTTGTTTTTGGGTTTTTGCTCTCTCTAATCATCTCTCCCTTCCACTAATCACTCAAGTGTGAGAGTGCATTAGTATTGCTGGTCCTAATCTTGATTTTGAAGTGTTTTCCATCTACATGAGGTAGCCATAAACCTCATACCCGTCAAGCTTCAACACCGACATCAAGTTTTAAGCTTTCAAAGTGATTAAAGTGTGCTTCTAAGCACTAATTGTGTTGTTTAACACTAATCACTCTGTTAATCCAACAAAGGGAGGTTATCTTAAAGTGTTTTTAAATACTCATAGTGTTATTAAACACTAATGGTAAGTTAATCACCAAAATAAGTGTTATTTTACACTAAAAATGTGCTTTTTAGCACTAATTGTGTTTTATACACACTAATGGTGATATTAATCATCAACTAAAGTGTTGCTAAACACTAAGGTGGTCTTAACCATCAAAGAAGGAGGTCATCTACATTACGGAGGCTCTTCTTCATCAACATGGAGGCCGGGCACACACCATAAGTGCCACATTCAAGTCTTCATCGACAAACCGCTTCTTCCAAAAAGAAATGGTGCAACCATGAACCAATTGTCTTCATCTCATAAGCTAAAGAGATTGAAGAATTCTGGTTTTTTATCATAAAACTCAGATTTTTGAGTGTTCTTAAAGTTGTGCACATGTACATTAAGTGCTCATCTTCAATGTTTATGTATGTTACCCTTGAGGCCCTTGTTTGTAAGAGGCATAGGCAAGCCATAAGCCATATGTTCTCGTTTCCCAAGCCCAAGGCACTTCATTCCGCTGCATATTCTGATTTTTCATCGTATAAGATGAGTTGTAACAATGAGCATAGAATCCCTAAATGCTCTACCTTGTTGGTTGTCATGATTTTAAGCATCTTTTGGCATTACTTTTGTAAGAGGCATTGGCAACATTATGAGCCATGTCCTCTCCTTCTTGAGCCAAAGATGATAAAACCTATTTGTTTGAGTATTTACCTCAACAATTTACTCACTTTCACTAAGCTTGAATCTTCAAACCCTAATGGGTCCTTGTAACGAACATGCATAAAAGCTATTGTAATTGTGGAGTAGACACTGCCCTTGACCAATGCATAAGGCAAGTGGTAAGACCCTCCCTTTCCCTTCCCCATTTAAATCTACCTCATCACTCATGGAGGAGATATACTATTCAAGGAAGCATAAAGCATGTTGGAGGACCATCTAAAAGCAAACCATTTAAGCAAGGGTGGCAGCCTTGTCATGTTCATTGTGTGAGAATGGTCAAGGTGGAAAGCATATGGTGGAAGCAATGGCATGTATGTCTCAACCATGTCATCTACAAGAAGCCAAGCAAACACAAAGAGTGGGGTGCACCATCATCGAGGTGTACATCTTCATCGACAACAAATAAAGACTTAGATGGCATCAATGTAATAGCCTCTAAGGCTCTAGGAACACATTTGTAAATCCTAGATTACCACACCTATATTCCAAGCCTTGTACGCCTAATGTTATAAAGGCACCTTATGTCCAATACCACCTATTCCATCCTTCCATAGTTGGTATTGAGGGGGAGTATTAAGAGACTAAGGTTATGTAGAAGGGTGAGAGAAGGGTGTGAGTGTGAATGGACTTGAGGTCCACTTGTTTACCTATTTAAAGGTGAGGCCATGAGGCATTTTGCATGAGAGCAAGGCCTAGTTGTATGTATAAGCAACTTAATATGCAAGATATTATTCTTGTATTTTGTGAGTCTCTCCTCTCCACACACTTGATCTAGCATGAGCACCACGTTTCTCATTAGAGCTTGCTCATCATCAAGGAAGCTGAAAATGGAGATTTCAGCATTATGAAGGCTATGTAGTCTTCATCATCGTCAAGGAGAAGCTGCCAAGAGAAGATATGTTGCTGATTATGCCTCAAGAAGGTTCGTTTTATGAAGTTTTGCCTCAAAGTTTTGTGTTTGAGCATGGAAAAATGCTCAATGTATAAGGGTTGCTTGATGGGATGGAAGAATCCCAAGATTCTTTGCTTCCAAGCAAAGAGTGTAAGAGGTGCAATGCTTGTCTAAGAAGGGACAAGCGGTTATGGGCTTAGAAGAAGTCCATGGTTGAGCATATTGGAAAGAGTGATGCTCATGGTTTTGCTCATAGAAGATGGGCAATGTTTGGTGGAAGCTTTTGGAGTTTTTCACATTGGTATGCACCTATGGTTTCATTTGAGAGACCAGGTGAAGAAGCACCCTTGAATGGTTGCATGCACAAAGGAGGAGCATGTAGATTTGGAGCTCATGAAAGGCCATGTTTATGGCTATGGGAGAAACCTCAATGAGAGGTTTAGAAGAGGCAAAGAGACTGAAAAAAGAAGGATGCACTTGCATGCTACAGAGAAAGGCATGCAATTTAGAAGCACGCAAAAGGGAATAGCTTATGGAAGTGCTGGTTGAGCACATCAATGAAGACACTTCAATGAGTCACTTGTTGTTGTGAGAGGCTGCATGATGTAAAAGCATCCTTGAAGTAGACGCTTGTAGCAAGCAAAGCATGCATATTGGAGCTTAATCAAAAGCTCGTAGTGGCCACGTTGATGGTCATTGTTAAGGAGGTAGCACCAGGCACTAGGCGATGCATTTGGTTGCCACAGCAGAGCAGCCAAGACAAAAACGACAAGAAAAGAAAGCAACGGCAGCACAACAACCTTATTGTAGCATATAAAAGAGGAGCTGCTACATCCATATCCCTCAAGAGTTAACAGAGAAACAACGTGGCATGAAGCTCCAACAATGAAAGCCTCAGCAAAGGCCAACCCCACAGGCAGAGTGAGGTGAGTAATAGCAAATGAAGAAGCACAGCGTGAACAACTATAGCTGCGAATAGAGACCAGTCGGAGAGAAAAAGAAGCATGAGGTGAGAAGATGAAGCTCAGCAAGGCGGTAGAAGCAGTAGGTCGCCATGGATGGTCGGCACCGCAATTGCGAAGGAGAAGATTAGTGGGCGTTCAATACAAAAGCTGGCCGGCGTGTGCAGATGTCAGAGTGGCAAGCTGCATGCGTTAATTCGAAGAAATATTATAATGAAAAAAGCAAAACAAACCTTAGCCTTGTTAAGGGTTGTTTCACACACCCTCAGTCACATGTTTTTTTAAAGGATAATATCCTATCCCTAAAGGATTACAAGTTCAAGTTCTTGTTTAAAAGTGAACTTGTAGATGGTGTTTTGAAAACTCTCTCCATGTCCTGAAAATTGGGCAAATGTCAACTTGTAAAACAAAGCCGTGGATGATTTTTTACAATGCATCCGTTGTCTAATTTCGGCCAAAATGATTGTATTGTTCACCCATGATTATGAGGGTAATTGTACCCGAGTTTAAAACTCAAAACGAGATATGTATTTTTTATTCTCACCCATGGTATGACGATAACCATGCCCGAGCTCATCGAGAAGCTCAAAATGGCTGTTGCGTGATGTGTGCATGAGCGATGCACGTGTGAGGTGCATGCGCATGGGTTGGTTCCCACCCGAACTTCCATGTTCAAATTGGACTCAGTGGTTCCGGTGGTGAGCGAGTCGGCTCAAAATGGACTAGGTGTCTAAGATGGTAGACACGGGCACACATGTTTGGTTGATGGACACTCCAATGTATCATTGAGGGGGAGTGTTGAGAGGTAGCGATTGCATTTGTGCAATGCTACATTGATATGGGTGATGGATGATGGGTGAATTGTGGAACACCTCGATTAAGAGGGGGTGTTCAGAGATGTAATCGCGGTGTTGTGTGTATATGTTGTGTGTATGTGGGAAATCACCCTAGAGGTGCAAGATATTGTGGTGAGATGGAATGCCACATGTAATATTGCATGGTGTGTGAGAGTTGACCAAAAGAGTGGAAAAGGAGTTGCCACATGGATGATGATGTGTAAAGTGGGATAAGGCTTGAGAGCCTATATCATTGTATGGTTCATTGTGATATGCAATACAAGGGAATAGTGTTGAGTGTGCAATCTCCCTCTCTCTCTAGTTATGGAGTTCTTAGTGTGGTTTAATCCACCTTAATTCTTATGCTTAATCTATGTCCTTCACCATGATCAATCCCATTTCTAGATTGTTAACACCATGGTGCCATAGTAGCCCCCATTTCATCTCCCAACTCTTCGACACCCACTTCTTTGCCAATGATAGAAGAAGGCCTTGTTCCCCATGCTGATGAGTCAAAACTACTTGACTAGCTCCAAGCAGCAGAAGGCCTAACATCCTTTATGGTGGACATCACGGAGGTACCACAGGCTTCCACTAAACTCTCCTCTGTGCACTATGAGGCTTTAGGCCTAGGAGAACCAACCACTGGTTGCCACAAAGGATGTAGGATAGCCAAACCTCTTCCCAGCAAGGTGGAAAAACCCCCAACAACAACTCCAACCACTATCCCATAGACTTTGAGGACACACCAACTTTCTCAATGGGCGAAGTGTCCTAAGTCTTGGATGAAATACCACTATGGCACCTTCCCAATTTACCACTAGCCTACAATCAATCCCAATTTACCACTAGCCTACCAACAACCCCAACCTCCTCTCCAAAGTAGTTGAGACATGGGAACCGCTCAACCTTCCATCTTGCCCCAAGACCCTGTCCAGGAATTGAATCTTGGCACTCCCGAGATTGAGACGAGGAGCCTCATCCCATGCTCTTAGCTTATTGGCTGTGGGATCACCCTGCCCTCCTTAACAAATATGCTACCTTCTTCCAATCCTATAAGGATGTCTGTTCCAGCTACCATTGGTGTCCATACCATTCCTCTCCCAGGGGGTCGGTTCACCTATAAGCTCAACCCAAAGTACGCAAAGGTTGTCAAGGTGGAGCTAGAAAAAATGGAGGATGCCCAAATCATTTCCCCAGTAGAACACTTTGAATTGCTTTCCCCTTTGGTGATCTCGCCCAAGAAGAAGACCAACAATATCCGTGTCTTTATGGACTTCCGGTCTCTCAACAAAGCCACTATCAAGGATGGATTTCCCCTTCCATTCATTGATCGGTTCTTAGAGGATGTTGCCGGGCATGCCCTCTACAACTTTATGGATGGGTTTAGTAGATATAACCAAGTTGCCATCCACCCGGATGATCGTACCAAGACAGCTTTAATCATCGAATGGGGTACCTACATCTACAACCAGATGCCCTTTGGGTTGTGTAACGCTTCGGCCACTTTCCAACGGCATGTCACCAATATCTTCAGGGAGTACCTCCTCAGCTTTCTTTGTACTTTCATTGACGATTTTTCTAATTTCATAGGCACTCAACTTGTCTCTAGACTAGAGGCCTTTTGAGAACATCTCTCTCAGTTAGCTCTGGTCTTTGCCAGGTGTCGCTCCTCTTGGCTTTGCCTAACCCCTTTGAGTGTCATTTCTTTATGGTCCAGGGCACCCTCCTAGGTCACATCATCTCTTCCGATGGCTTGGCTCTCGACCTTGTCAAAATAGTTCCCATCCTTTGCCTTCCTCCTCCAATCAGCCCAAAGGCACCTAGGTTTTTGTTGGACACATCGGTTACCATCGCCGTTTCATCGACATGTATGCCGATATGGCCCTTCCCCTCACCTGCCTAGTTGACCTAGCATCTATTGCATTCTCTACCTTACAAAGTGCCTGACCAAAGCGCCCATTCTCATCCCACCTGATTGGACGATCATCTTCCATGTCCATATAGATGCAAGTCTCACTGCTGTGGGCACAATCCTCACTCAGCTTAGTGAGAAATACAAGATAGAAAGACCCATCAATTATGCCAGCCACACCTCCTCACATTCACTAAATAGAACTACACCACCATTGCGAGGGAAGGCTTGGCTTTTGTGTATGCTTTTGAGAAGTTCTGCCACTATCTCTTGGGCTCCCACTTTATCGTGATCTTAGAACACCATGCTCTAAAGTATCTTCTCAATAAACCACAAGTGGCTAGTCATGTTTGGCGGTGGCTTCTACTGCTCTTCCAAGAATGACTTTGAGATCCTCCTCAAACCAAGCAAACATCATGTCATAGTGGACCACCTTTCTTGCATCGACACACAGGAGGGGAGCCTGCAACAACAGATATTTAAGATGACCTTCCTGATAGTGTTCTTTTCAAAGTTGATGTTGCCTTGGATTAGTAGAGGGATATCCTCGCTTTGCTTTTTCCACATGACATACTTTCCAATGGGTGCTAGCCCAAGGACATAGCTAGCCAACTTTATAAGGCTGGTCATGATGGTGTTTTACACAGGTACGTCAGTCCTTATGAAGTGCCACACCTGGTTGAAGATGCACACTCCGCGGCCCTGTTGGTGGTCACTATCTTGACCAGGCACCCTTCTATTCTAGAATGGCATGTGGTGGCCCACCATGTTCAAAGATTGTATTCAGTTTGCAAAATCTTGTGACACTTGCCAATGGTGCGGCCCCAAACGCACCTGTCAAAATTATCGGCCCCTCTAGATTTCCCTCGCTTGGTCTCCATTTGAGAACTGGGGTATTGATTTCGTGGGGGCCCATCAACCCAATGGCACACCTTAGCAGATGCAGATACATTCTTGACGTGACCAAGTGAGCAAAGCCCAAGCCACAAAGTATTGCACATCCCCAACATGGTGGCTTGTTTCTTATATGAGCACATCCTTGTCCGCTTTGGTTACCCCTTGGAAATCACTAGTGATAGAGGTTCCCACTTCGTCAGTGAACTCATCACCACCTTACTAAGCATCTATAAGATCTTCCACTGCAAGTCATGTACTTATTATTCCCGGGCCAATGAGCAGGCAAAAAGCACCAACAAGGTGCTCTGTCATTTACTCCACAAGATGTGCCATCAACATCCTAGTGAATTGGTCAGAGGCCCTTCTTGACACCTTGTGGGCTTACAGAACCACTTTCAAATCCACAACATGCCATAGCCCCTTTAAGCTACTATTGTTATACTCTTAAAATTAAACCAAGGGTCATATAGGGTAGGAACCTCCTGCCAGGATGACACCACCCATAGTGCTTCAGTGTTCTGCCTAACCATTTTGAACAAAATCTAAGAATTGGCTAGCCAGGCTTTGGAGGTGGAACAAAACATAAGGAAAGCATGGCATGACCGCCATCTCAAGAGGCCCTAGTTTCAGGATGGCCAATTGGCTAGCCAGGCTTTGGAGGTGGAACAAAACATAAGGAAAGCATGGCATGACCGCCATCTCAAGAGGCCCTAGTTTCAGGATGGCCAATTGGTCTTGGTGTACCAAGCTCGTTATTTGAAATAGGCAAAGAAGCTTGTCTCGGCTTGGGAAGGACCATTCCTCATTCACCAAATTCTTCCTCATGGAGTCGTGCAACTCTGCACTTTGGATGGTCTACTTCTCTGACTAGTCAACGGCTCTAGGATCAAGGATTATTGCCCCGAAGCCCCACTTGCAGCCTTTCTTCCCAGTAGCCCATTCTCTTTCCCAAAAAAAACTCCACCTTGTCTTGGTTCTTACCCCTTCTCCCTCTCATTCTATCCTCCTGGTTCATCTCCCTTCTTTCTCTAGTTCCATTTCTCACATTCATCCACTAACCTTATTCCATGGGACCACCCGTCAACCCCCCCTTCCCCCGCTAGTATGACCCATCCACTAACCCCCTTCTTTTTGTGCCATTCGCCGCTCCTTTTTCCATCCACGCGGGGACATCCCTCTCCAATTTTTGGATATCCGCCAAGCTGTCCCCATCGGGGGCTGTCCACCCACCCCCTCGACTATCCCCCCCAGCCTTGTTCTAACTGCCCCTTCCCCTTGTCTCAGCCTTCCATTCCTTGTTTCACCCCATGCCATCCACCTATCCCCCTCGACTATCCAACCCCCCTTCATTAATGGTCTACCGCCCCTCCCCTTTGACAACTGCCCGCCTCATCCCCCCTTGCCCATCTTCCTTCTTCCTAGCGTCCATCCACTTTAACCCCCTCCCTTTGACGGCTTTCTCTACCTAACCCCTTTGATTCAACACTTCTCGGTCCGCGACTATCCGCTCACCTCCCCCTTTTGTTTTTGACCATCTTCCCCCCATTTTTTTTAAACAACCATCCGTTCCTGCTCTCACCCTCACACCCCCACCCCGCGGACATCCTCTCAACCCCTCTTGCAAACATCCTCTCACACCCCCACCTTGCGAAAATCCTCTCACCCTCCCACCTCGCGGACATCCTCTTAACCCCCCTTGCAAACATCCTCTCACACCCCCACATTGCATACATCCTCTCATCCCCCCTCGCAAACATCCTATCACACCCCGCAATTGTCCTCTCAACCTCACTCCCTCCCTCACAAACATCCTTTCCACCCCCCTTGATTGCCCCCCCCCAACTATCCTCTCATCTGATCACCCCCTCTTGCTCGTGGACATCCTCTCACCCCCTACTGTCCTCTCACCTCACCCCCCTAAAAAACATCCTCTCCACCCCCCTCGACTGTCCCCCCCAGCTATCCTCTCATCCTCTCACCCCCCCTGACTGTCCACCCCCAAGTGTCCTCTCAACCTCACCCCCCCCTCGCGGGACATCCTCTGCCTTGACTATCCTCTCACCCTCACCCCCCCACACACACACCCTGTCACCCCTCGATTGTCCTCTCACCCCCCCTCGACTGTCCACCCCCAAGTGTCCTCTCAACCTCACCCCCCCCCCCTCGTGGGACATCCTCTTACCCCCTGCCTCAACTATCCTCTCACCCTCACCCCCCCCACACACACCCTGTCACCCCTCGATTGTCCTCTCACCTCACCCCGCCCCCCTCATGGACATCCTCTCACCCCCTCCCTTGATTGTCCACCCACCCGACTATTCTCTCACCCTCCCCCCTAGCCTCGCGACCGAACAACCTATCACGATTCACCCCCCCCTTGGCTGTCCACACCCGCCCCCTCGTTGTGATCATCCTATCAGTCCCCCTTGCGACATCATCTCACCCCCCCTCGACCACCCTCTCACCCTCACCCCCCTCCCGGACATCCTCTCACCCCCCCTCTGTCAACTATCCACCTCACCCCAACCCTCTCGTCGCCGCCTCACCCCTGTCTGTCAACTATCAGCCTCACCCCAACCCTCTTGTCGGTTACCTGCCTCACCACCTCCTTACTTTTCAATTATTCCACCCCCTTTGTGTCTTCAGCTGCTCTCAAGCTGCACCTTGCCCCTTCTCCTCCACTTCTCATTCCTCGTTGTTCCACTTTCCCCCTTCATATTTGCCACCCAAAAACAGCTTGATTATAATGGTGCCTTGCCCTCTCAGTACACCTGCTACCTTCCGACTTTGGGCAAGCTTCACAGTCTCTAGAGATAGGAGATTCTACCAAAGGCAACACTGCCACCTCATAGCATCCACCAAAGATAAGAGATGCCACTGATTGGACCTCATGCATATATGGTCCCTTGACTCATCTTGAAGGATATCCAACATCCTTTATTCTTCATCTCTCTCTCTTCTTGGAGGACATCCTTCCACATGAAGGGAGTCGGCGGCCTCAAAACTCTCTCTCTCTCTCTCTCTCTCTCTCTCTCCATGCAAAGGAGGTCTTTGTTGCATGCAAATGAAGATCAATACAAGGATGCCGAGGATGCAACAAAAAAAGATACTTAGGGCTCTTGTAAAGAGTTCCACTTTGTAGATGTATGTGGGAGAGGGCTTCACAATAATCCCACATGGGAACTTTTGAGAGTTCTAGAATTTTTGTATAAAAGGTGGCTCATTTGAGAGCATGGACACATCGGGCAAACTCATGTTTGAGCTCTCTTGAGACTAGCTCTCCCTCTTCTTCCATAGAGGTGCAAGCTCTTCTCACTCCCCATCTACATTGTTGTAAGTTCTATTCTTTTGTTAATTCAATGCAATGAGTTGATATTTGTCTCTCTTCTTTTGTCAATTCTCTAGTATGCATGTTTCTTATTGATAGCTTAAAGGGTTGTGTGCATGCTAGGGAAATGTTTATTTGAGAATGAAGAATGCTTGATCTTTGTGTAAGCAATAGCTAGGCTTTCTTCTTGTTTGGATGTATGGATGAATGGAATGTGGAGTTGAGCAATAGCAAGATTGAGCTTGAGTGTGTGTTGAATCTATGTCAATAGTAGTAGTTTGCTTAGCATTCTCTCCATCAAATGGATAAGCTTTTGTGCACCGGTACGGGTTGAATCCCTAGCTCCGAAAGGGATGCAAATCCCATTGGATTGCGCTAAGTGTGGATCATACTACTCTTGCTACAAGTGAGAGAGTTATTCCGTCTCTCCATTGGCGCCGCTGCCGGGGAGAAGACTCAAAACCGGTTGAGAAGCTTGCATTACTACCACTATTTCTTTTTGTTTTGAGGTTTAGGGCATTGAGTGTGTGATCTCAAGGGCGCCTTGTGTGTTTTCATTTTTTTGATGAGAAGCAAGAAAAAAATTTAAACCCCATTGCGGTTGAGTAATCCCGCCATTAATCAGAATTTAAGTACTTTCTATTTTTGTATTTTTGCAAGTTGGCAAGAGGTAGGTTGAAAGCATAGGAGGCGACCTTTCTTTTGATGTTTTGTTGTGTTGTTATTGTGTGGGGAGGTGTTTCCCTCAAACATAGCAAAGAAAAAAAAATAGATATATATATATATATATATCTATTTCATGTGGCTGTAAAACGGTGTTGGAGATGGCAGTGAAGGCGGTTTAATATATATATATATATATCTACATATATATATATATAAATATACAATCGAGAGGTAGCTGCGCAGCAAAGAAATAGATAAATATACATATATATATTTATTTATTTGCAGAAACGCTGTAGCGATTGGGTGGCCGGCTTATACCTTGCTGAAAGTGGAGAAGAAAGCGGCTGACGTGGAGGCGTAAGGAGAGGCGGCCAGAGGGCGCAGCTTGCACCAGAGGGTGGCTGGAGTGGAGGCGTCGCGGGCGCAGCTTGCACCAGAGGGCACAGCTTGCACCAGAAGGTAGCTGACGTGGCGGCTGGAAGCTAAGGCAAAGGTGTCGGGTGGTCGGCTGCAGCTGTAGAAGGCGAGCGGTGAGGCGGAAGGCAGAGCGCTGTGGTGGTAGGCGTTTAAAGCACCCTGATAGAAGTGGCTGTGGGTGGTTGGGCGCAGCAGTAGGCTGACGTGGCGACGGCTGGCAGAAGCGTGGAAGGCGCCAAGCTGAAGGAAGAGGTGGCCGTGTAGCATCAGCGAAGGCAGCAAGCCTGTGTGGCTGGCTTGAGAGGCCGCGTGGAGGCGGAAGACGTGGAGTTGTAGCAAGCGTCCGGCAGAGCTGAGGCCGGCGAAGAAGAGAAGCGAGGGCCCGGTGTGGCAGCTGCAGAGAGAGCGAGGAAAAGATAAGGTAGAAGGCAGTGGGGTGAAGAAGAGCAGCTGGCACGTTGAAGACGACCACGTGCGCCACCGGCAAATCCGGCGCGAACGGCGAGCGAAAGATAAGGTAGGTGGTATTTTTTTATTTTTTTATTTTTTTTAAATCTAATTTTTCAATGTTTTTTTGTATTTTTAAATAAAACAAAAATATAAAAAAAATAATATTTTTTTAATTAAAAAAAAGATTAAAAAAAACAATTAATTTTTTTTAAAAAAAAGATTAAAAAAGAAAAAGAAAGAAAGAAAAGAAAAAAAACATAAAAAAAATAAAAAAAAGAAAAAAAAAGAAAAAAAGAAAACAATTAAATATTAAAAAAAATAGAGAGAAGAAAGAAAAAAAAAAACATAAAAAAAAATTTTAAATTATTTGTTTTTTTTAGGAGTCCATATTGATTGCATATTTTTTATTTTTTCATTTCTGTAATTTTTTTAGCATAATTAGCGTAGCTTGCATTTTTTTAAATTTTTGTAATTTTTTAGAATTTTTGGTAAATGATGCATTATTTGTAAATTCATATTTTTTATATTTGGTACGTAATTTATTAGTTTAAAAAAAAAAAAACAAACAAACAAACAAACAAACAAACAAAAAAAACCAACAAAAAGAAAAAAAAACAACAAAAAGAAAAAAAAATTGATAAATTAAGTCTACTTTTTTGCATAATTTGTAATTCTTTATTTTTAATTTTTTGCATAATTAGTTTAACCTGCATTTTTTTAATTCTTTAATTTTGTAACTTTGTGCATAATTAGTATTTTTTAGTGTGATTCATAATTTTTGTGTTAAAAAAAGTAAAAATCATAAAATCATAAAATAAAAAAAAAAAACATTTAAAAAAATAAATAACAAAAAAATAGGGTAGATAGTTACGCCACACAGACCCATTTTTAGTTGCCTTTAGTGATTAGGTAGGTTAAATAATATATATATATATATATATATATATATATATATTTTACACAAAAACACAAAAACCAAAAACAAAACAAAATTAAAACACATAAAAAAACCAAAACAAAATTTTGACCTTATGCACTTGCGGCGGTCGGGACGTCGTGTAGATTCTGCCCCATAGGACCTAGGGCACCTTCTAGAGTACCTACGCAAGAAAGTGGGACCCAATCGGTAGGCAATTTGGCAGATATTGCTGAAACCCTTTCGGAATCCCAATCCGATACCCTTTCCTCTAGAACAACTAGTTCATTGTCCATGGACAATCTAGTGCCGAACAAATAGTCATCCCGTAGCCCCAAATAGAACACCCTCAAGATCCTTTAATCCATTTGAAGCTGACACCATGGGGTTAACACTCAATGTGAGACTCCAATATGTCTACACAAATGCTCAAGGAGCTGAGATCTTTAGGGACCCACAACAACGGTATCTTGTTAAGATCGCCGACATTTTCTCAGAACTTGATAGAGCACCTCTCGTCAATGACCAGGGTAACATGTATATGGGTGGAGATGGTGTTCTCGCTACGAAGTCACCTACCATCCAGAAAAGGTAGACAAATTAGGGGAGCTCTCTAAAACCGAGTTCTTAGACTTATCTGAACTCTCCAGAGTAAGGGAGTCTAGAGATGATTGGCTCATCGAGCCGGACATGCCTGGACCATCCAATGCCCAATCCTCAAAGCCATCCATAGATGATTTACTTCTTGTAGATCTAAATTTGGAAAGGGATAGGAAAGGCAAGAGCAAACTGGATCAGGGGGCTGAATGCCAATGGGAGTTTGTACGACAAATTCCTGTGACAAAGGTCTTACAGGATGACCCACTTCAAGAGGTCTATAAGGACTCGTTAGAGGGATATTATGCCACAACTAAATTGCCACAGCTAGATCTTCCTCTAGCTCATGTGGTGGTAGTTGAGAAGCTTGCAGGACACATGAACAGAATAGTTGATAAATGGGCCAATGAATACCGAACCTTAGATTGGAAAGAGATTAGGGAACTCACGTGGAAAGGACAACCATTATTTATGGAAGTGTTCTCAACAAATACAGCCAAACCAGGAGAGATAGCCTTTCTTGGAGAAACTGTTGCTCCTCCCCTACGAGAGTTCACTAGAGAGGGACCTTCAACATCTAAGTGGACCACTGCTAGTAGCCCAACTCTAGCACCAAGATATCGTCCTACACCAAATGTGCGACCTCAGGTCACACCACACCACCATCTTTCTCACTATAACAATCGGAGGATAGGGGAGCCAACTCGGCCTCCTATAAATGCACCTCCTGAAATGAGGGTGACAAGATCTTTGGAAGGGTTTGGTGAGGCTGGTAATAGGGTACCCACACCAATTTTGGAAACATGTGGACCATCTTTCCAAAGAGAGGAACAATTTCCACTGAGAGTGAGAGGCCGTAGGCCCTATGATGAGTATTCATGACAAGTAAGGCCATCAACTCTTCAGAAATTGGTTAAGAAGTATGAAGGGTCGCGAGATCCATACGATCATGTAGCAGCTTTTAGGCAAGCAGTTCGAGCTGAGCAAGTTGCTGATAAGCATACTCAAATAGAAGGGTTTGGACTCACCCTTGAGGGAAAAGCCCTGGCTTGGTTTCAGGCATTAGAGGCTTCAGACAAAACTTCTTTACGAGCTTTGGAAGAGAGATTCATTGCAGCTTTTTCCTTGATGGGAATTCAACATGACACTGTAGCACACATCTACTCTTTCAAACAAGGCGAGAATGAGAGTGTTAGAGACTGTGTAAATAGAATGAAGCAGTACATTAATCGTTGCCCAGAAGATGAGAAGCCCGAAAGTCGATTAATTTCTCTCTTCTTAAAAGGCCTTAAAAATTCGACACTGCATACACATCTCTATGTGAAGAAGCATACAAGTTTCAATGAGTGTTGCCATGATGCTATGGATTTCACCGATAACTTCAAGTTCCAAGATGGTTCTGGCCCGGAGGTGAAACCTAGAAATCAATGGGGTGATGACCAAAGTTCAGGGTCGAGTGCGCTAGTAAATCCAGACCAGATAGCTAACCTAGTACCACGGAGATTGGGACAGACCTATCATCCACCCATGCAGCCACAACAACAGCAGAGCAGAGAATGAGGAGTGTACTTCCTACAGGCCCTCATCTTTGTGGAGCATGTGGCGGTGACCATAAAACAGAGGACTGTAATACCTTTTCTCCTCTAGTCACAAACCAACCCACAAAAAAATGGTGCCAAGTCTGTGCTTGGAACTTTACTCACACCACACAAGATTGTACTCGCATTGCGAGAATGAGACAGGAACGTGAGCAGCCGAGGGGTGGAGTGGCTCCACAAATGTATCAACAGTATACTAGTTTTGAACGTAAGCCACCGATGACACAAGAACAAGCACGACCTGTTCTTGGTGCTCAACCTCCTGCTCCAGGGACTGCTCCTGTGAGGGTTGTCAACTACGACAATTCAAATATGTGTAGAGAATTGGTAAACCCAGGCTATGTGGAGGAAGAATATGTATCATATTCATCCAAAGAAAATATTTTTGAAAGTCCCGTATACCCAAGCCCAGCACTGGACGTTCAACCAGGGGAACAAAACTCTTTAATGTTGCTAGGCGGCTACCAACCTAGGACTCCAGGCCCCTCAGGTCAATGGCAGCCAAGGAAAGTAGAGGCCAAACCAATGGGCCCCTGTTATGAGTGCGGAGAACCCCATTGGGCTCGTGATTGTCCACATCGCTCAAGGCAAGCATCTCGGTCAAATACAACAGTACAACAGTTTCCACCGATTGAAAGATATTGTCTAGGGTGTTGTGTAGAACACTTCCCAAAAGACTGTCTGCTGAAACCACATGAGGAAGGCACCTCTCAACCAAAGGTTTCACTCAACCTTGTAGGCACAGTTCCATCGCCACCTTCATCTGAGAATGAGGATGTCGTGCCACTTAGAGTCATGACTCGATCACAGACAAGAAACGCTGAAATACAAACTGATGAGACACCTCGAACTAGGGACGCTAAGACAAATCTAGTGGATAAAACCCTACAGTCCAGTAGAAAAAAAACCGCTAGGAGGAAGAAGAACCGAAACAAACAAACTAAAAGTACATCCACTAGTTCTCAGGAAACCTCTAAACAAAACATGAGGGATAAAACTTTTACTTCCCAAGAAGTGCATGAGGAACATCAACCTCAACCTGGGCCTAGTGCTAAACAAGATGAGGCTAGTACGACTGAGGATAGTTCTGGGGGTTCTGTTTTTGTGGATAAAGTAAATGAGACTCTAGAGGCCATCATTGATGCTCATAGAAGTCGCATTGCAGCTTTATCTGAGCTACCCACGAAGCTTCAAGAATACCCAAACCCTCGTGAGGAGAAGATCAATCTAGCTGTACATCAGCAACTCATTAGGGAAGCTCAGTCAATACTTGAGGGACCACCACCACCTATTCCTCGAGGCCCAACCTCTCTTAAGCCAACATTAGAAACTATACCAGAAGTGTCATCAAGTAGAGAAATGAAAAGTGAGCTCATTTCACAAGCTCAGAGCGAAAGGCCTGCACCAATTGACACTCCATTGAAAGATGACATTCTGCCATCACCTAGCCTTGTCTTCCCATGCAATGATGAAGTTATTGCTAATGAGGACATGGCAAATGACATGTGGGCCGCAGTAAATGAGAAAATTAATGGGAACATGTCTTCTGTTAGTTCGCCTCCATTCTCTGAGGTGGATTTTACCAGAGGCACGGAAAACAAATTTAGACACCCAAGCATCCCGGAGGAAGTTCAAACAATTGTTTCTCCTAGAAGTAAGCATACAATGAAAACCTTACCATCATATCTGGGAGAATATGAGAACTGTTCTCAAACCTTGAGGATACCCTCCATGCATAAAAGGTTGACAAAGGAGAAAGATATGAGTATGGTGCAGGCTATTTTGTCAGCACCAGTGGCTTGTACCTTACCTTTGCTTGAGTTGATAAAGCTTAAACCTGAGTTGTGGAATGATATTGCCACATGTTTGTCAGAGCAGGTATGGCTACAAAAGGGTCACCATGAGTGTACTATACACTCTGAAACAAAGCATGTAATGCCAGTTCCTATCAACAAAGTGGGAAAATTTTGTGAAGACGATCAGGGAAATGCTACCCTCCCATTAGAAGTGCGAAAAGTATCTTCAACTGCAATACTTGATAGTGGCGCAGGAGTGGGCATTGTGACAAGGTCCATTTGGGAAAAATGGGACAACCCAGCTATTAGGAGTACCAGGATGCGCTTGCAGCTAGCAGATGGAAGCTTAGAACATCCCCTTGGGCTGCTTGAGAACATATTGGTCACCACATGTGGGATTGAATATGAGCATACCTTTGCAGTAGTGGATTTTGGAAAGCATCCAAACGATGAAGTGATATTGGGTAGACCATTCATGCGACAATTTCAAATGATTCAAGATTGGGGATACAATTATTTGTACCTCCGACATGATTCTGTCATCACAAGGGTCAACCTAAGAAATCACTCATATCGTGATGTAACAAGGTCTCCAATAGATGAGTTTGATTCTGCTTCATCTGAGGGCTCAAGAGTTACATTGTCAGATGGGCGAGAAGATCTATGGATGTGTGGAGCCTCATGTAGGGATTTCAACACTGAGAGACTTAAGGGTAATCGAAGTGTATCAGATGAGGCATACATTCCACAACCCTTCCCTGAGCATTTAATTGATCCATTAGAATGGAGTCATGTCCTTGCAACGTTATCGACATGTGCTTTACCGAAGCCAATTCAATTTTGTGACTCAGATGGATATGATATTATTCCTATACGAATGGTACAAACACGTGCCCTTTTAGATGATTTGTACTATAGGGATACATCCACAACAGCTCTGCATGTCGAGGAAGTCTCAGTAGAGGATTTGACACTCGAATCTGCTAATGATGCTGATAAGGAAGATGGCTGGGACTCTGATTTTGATAATGAAGATACAACCCCTGAGGAAGAGTTAAGAAAGGCACGCCTACTCTTGAGAGGTAGGGAGGTTCAAGTAGAGATCCCTAGAGGCCGACCTAAACAAAAATGCTGTAAGAGCCATAAAAAAATCCGTAGACAAGATGAGCGTGAACAACGTGAGAGACTGCAGAAAGAAAAGGAGGAGTCTAAGAGTGAAAACTCTCGACCACCACCTCACTTCTCAGGAAAGAACGGATATCTATACTATGTCCAAGCACAAGATAGTATCAAAGACCAAGTCAAACGATCAGATGGATTCCAAGCAGGGGAAAAGCTAACAACTGTTAGCAAAAATCGTAAAAAGACGAAGAAACAAAAACCAAAACTCAAGTCTAAAACCGATTCAAAAAAGAGTGTGGGAAGTGCAAAGACAACGATTGAACAAAAAAATCCGATGCAAGATGGCAAAGGAGAGCTCAAAACCGCATGGTCTTCAATGAGTGAAGACTCAAGTGGACAAGAGCAAGGTCTAAATGTTCCTCCAAATTTCACACAGTACACTCTTCAAGATTGGAAGATTGTTCTTCAACAGCCCATGCGACAAAAACCAAGCGTGCCAGGGGTTTCATACGATGGTCCAGAGGATGCAAAAAAGATTGATATTGCTAAGCCAGGAGAAGAGCCTCGCTATGTGTGGATTGCCACAGACTTGTCCTTAGATGAGGAGAAGTTATTAATACAAACAATAAAGGAGTATCGTGATGTTTTTGCTTGGAGTTATAAAGACCTCAAAGGAGTTGATCCAAGCATATGTCAACATACAATACCATTGCGAGAGGATGCAAAACCCTCCAAGCAACGTCCTTATACTTACAATGAAAACTTTGCACGGAAGATAAAGGAAGAAATAGACAAGCTCTTAGAGGCAGAATTTATCTATGAGATTGAACACACTGAATGGGTCTCCCCTATTGTAGTGGTACCCAAGAAAAATGGAAAACTTCGAGTATGTGTAAACCTCAAGAAGGTAAATGCAGCTACTGTGCGTGATCATTACCCACTTCCAATCACGGATCATGTTCTGGAATGAGTTGCAGGGAAAAAGGCATATAGTTTCTTGGATGGATTCTCCGGGTACAACCAAGTGTCAATTGATCCAAAGGATCAACACAAGACAGCCTTTGCTACTGAAGATGGCATCTTTGCCTATCGTGTTATGCCATTTGGTCTAACAAATGCGCCAGCAACCTTTCAGCGGTTAATGAGTCATGTATTCAAGGAGTACCTTAGGCAATTTCTTGAGATTTTCATGGATGATTTATGTGTTCACTCACAAGAGCGTGATGATCATATAGAACACCTGAGACTTGTGTTTCAAAAGTGTCAACTTTATCGTATATGCTTGAATCCTGACAAGTGCAAATTCATGGTAAGACAAGGAAAAATTTTGGGCCATATTGTTTCTCGCAACGGGATTTCAACAGATATGGATAAAATTGATGTCATTGTCTCATTACCTCGGCCTATCAACCCTAAAGGGGTACAAACTTTCATGGGACATTGTGGCTATTACCGTAGATTCATCTACATGTATGCTGTCCTAGCCAGACCGTTATATGCTCTTCTTGTAAAGTTTAATTGGACTGATGAGTGTGAGGAATCCTTCGAAAAGTTGAAGCAAGCATTAGTGACTGCACCCATTTTACGGGCACCAGATTGGAACCAAATCTTTCATGTCCATATTGATGCTTCAAACTTTGCGATTGGATGTATTTTGGCTCAATCGGGAGAACACAATAAGGATTTCCCAATCTCATATACTAGTCGACAGTTAAACAATGCTGAGAGGAATTACACCACAACAGAAAGAGAAGGATTGTCCATGATATATGCAGTGAAAAAGTTTCGCCATTACCTTTTGGCAAACAAATTCATATTTTTTGTGGACCATCAAGCATTGCTGTATTTGGTGAATAAGCCTTGTGCAACTGGAAGATAGTAAGGTGGTTTATCATCCTTCTTGAGTTTGATTTTGAAGTTGCAGTTCGAAAAGGAACAACTCATCTAAGGGCAGATCATTTGTCTCGAATCACCTCTGGCGAAGAAGCTCCTGTGGGTGTGGATGATGATATGTTAGATTCAACACTTTTCCTTGTAGAGACAGCTCCTAGATGGTCTGAATCCATTTTAGAAATTTTGACAAGTGGGCGAATACAACTAGCGGGTCCTAATGTGGACCTATGGCGACCATTCAAGTTAATTTCCGGGAGATTATATCGTCAGGGTAATGATGGAGTGTTGAGGCTTATACCTAACCCCGACCAATATGAGGAGATCTTGGAATGGGCACATGAGGGTATAGATGGAATCCATGCATCAGCTACCACTTGTGTGCGACGTATATCTCAAGATGGGCAATGGTGGCCTACCATGCATGCAGATGCTGAAACATTTGTTCATAACTGTGCTTCATGTAAAATTCAGAAGCCAATTCATAATGTCACATTATTCCAAATTTCAACTACACCAAGTTGGAGTAAGTATATTGTGGACTACCTTCAGCATGGTCATACGGATCAAACAATTCCTAAACATCGAAAGCAGGCTATTAAAATTGAAACGGCAAACTATATGCTAATAGAGGGCCAACTCTTAACTCATGCACATGCAGGTGTTGGGGGTGGACACTTTTCTGGCAATACCACAGCAAAGTTGATTAGGTGGTCTGGGCTTTGGTGGCCAACCTTACAAATGGATGCCGAAGAATATGTGAAACGTTGTGACGATTGTCAAAGGACTAAACCTCCCATCACAAAGGACAATATGCCATTGCGGCCTATGTTAAGCACACGTGCTTTTGCAAAATGGGGTATTGATTTTGTCGGTCCCATTAAACCTCCAGCTCGTAACACGCATGCAGAATATATTATAGTTGCAACCGACTATTTGACTAAATGGGTAGAGGCAAAGGCAACAGTAAAAAATGATGCCAGAACCACAGCTAAGTTCTTGTATGAGTACGTGTTTACACGCTATGGCTTACCTATTGAGATCGTTAGTGATCAAGGTGTACACTTTGTAAATGAAGTCATAGAATTTTTGCTTCAAGAATTTATGGTAATTCACAAGCGTTCTGCACCCTATCATCCCCAGACTAATGGACAAGCCGAGAGTACTAATAAGATTCTCTGCACAGCACTCAAAAAGATTGTTGAGGGACATAGGACTGATTGGGAGCAGAAGTTGCACTCAGTTCTCTGGGCATATAGGACAGCCTATAAAACATCTGTGGTGGGCACAACCCCATTTGAACTTGCTTTTGGGCTAGATGCAATTCTTCCCATTGAATTTCTTGTACCTACTCTACGAGTAGCTAAACAATTGGATTGGACTGGTCATGAGCTTTCACAACGCGTTGACGAATTGGAAAAGCTTGATGAAACCCGCTTATTAGCGGTAATGGGGATGTATGCTGAGAAGAGGAGACAAAAGCAATGGTATGATAGAAATGTAACAACTGGCCGATTCAAAAAAGGAGACCTGGTGCTCTTATACACACTTAAGAAGCATAAGAGAAAGCTCAAGAAACGTGGCCTAGGACCGTTTGTGATTAATGAGCTTACTCCAAGTGGTGCAGTGCGTTTAGAGACACTAGAAGGTGAGCAAATGCCTAACTTCATTAATGGAAGTCGTCTCAAGAAATACAATGAACCATTAACTGAAGCCATGCTTCAACAGATGCATGCTGCACAAACACGGAAAAAAGCACTTGACCTACTTAAACGTCAGGCTCAAGAGGAGGCTAAAGCTAGAATTGCAAAAGCCAAAGAGCGTCGCAAAGCTTCTATGTTAGCCATACAGTTGGCTACTGATGAGCCATATGTTGAACCATTCAATATTCAAGTGGGACTTCATCTTCATGAGACTACCTACTTTGTCTCTCCCTTAATTGACTCTGGTGCAGATTATAATGTTCTCTCGTTTGATACCTGGATAGCCTTGTGTCAACCACCACTTGTGCAAATTCCTGTGGACCTACGAAGCTTCTCCGGAGAAGATAACCCTATAGAGGGAAAATGTGTCATTATGATGACCATTCAGGATCACCAGATGTCAGTGTCCTTTTATGTGGCACGTAAGTCCAAGGCAGTAGTAGAGGTTGTTCTCGGTAGATCGTGGTTAAATGCTACCAATTGCTCATTAGATTGGAAGAATAGACAATACAAGTTGCAAATTGATTCTGATTGCATCTTGGGATCTGCTACACCACGAGCTTTATCGTGTCAAAGGGGTAATGTTTCTACCTTACCCAACCCACAATCAAAATCTGCTGTTGGAATTCCAACACAAATGATGTGGATAATTGATGAGTACTCAAGTGAGGGCCATGGCTGGCATGTTCCAACTAATCTAGTTGCTGCTCAAAGAAGGCCAGGCAAAAAGGAATTATCAATGTGGCTACCCAAAGATGCATACAAACTTGTACCATCTAGTCCAATTGCTAAGACTCTTAAGAAGCATATCACTTCTAAGCCTAAACCTCGGATTGTTAATCGATGGGTCCCAAAACATGTGCTCAAAGCACAAGGCTATTATGAGGGTGCAACATCAATTTGGCTTCCAAAATGCCAAGCTTTGGCAAAGGTAAAAGAGTGTTTCAGAAAGATTCCAAAAGCCACCCTAGATTGTCCATATCAGTGGGTGCAAAAGAAATCAACACAAAATCTTCAAGAAAGGAAAGGTGGCTGTGATAGCACCTACAAAACTACTTGTGTCGATCTTCCTAAAACATGTATTGAAACACCGGTTGTCCCGATTTCTCCTTGTAACACAATTCAGCCATCAACTTGTGTACCTACGACGTGTCCAAATGTGTCTCATTTGAGCATAGATTCTAGCATTTCAATGCCTAAATCTTCTTATCTTGCTCAAATTCCAAGACAATTGCTAAAGTGTCCACCTCTTAAAAAGGATATACCAAAAACTAAAGATAAGGCATTAACACTACAATTAAAGCTTTTTGGTAAATCAATGTTTGAATAATGTAGTTCTTTATGCCTTTAGAAGATGTGTTTTCTTTGAGATAATCTTGTTTTTTATTGGAATTGTAATGATGGATATGAGTGTTCTAAATTTCATTATTCTACGTCCAGATAACTCCTGATGGATATTTGGCGTGATACATGTCCACCATGCATTGACCCCGATAGTACTCGACCAGATCATCGCGGGGGTTATAGTGCTCCTCCATTTCAAACACATTCTAGGTACTTCTATGCTCCCTTAGGTGAAAGTTGCTGTGGGCATCACTTTGTCACATTATTCTATCAACAGCATCACCCATTTCCACATTGTCAAGAGTGTGCACGGCTTGTATTAGAAGAAGCTTCACATATTTGTTGGATATGCCGCTCTTACTTTAGACGATATGGCACGGGCTTAATGAAGCAAATTGTGGGAGTTACACCCCAACGCCATAATCTTCTTAATGTGAGAATACCAGAGAGGGGACCAAATCAACGACGATTACCTGAGGAGGTTCAAGCACAACAATGGAGGGATACAAGCCTAAATGACTTGCAACCACCGATCATGCAAGCCCTCCTTCCCCAAGCCCCTACATGTCAATATTGGATCAATATGAGTACCTACATTGCACAGTTCCAAAATCAAAACTGTCTGATTAACCTTCCCATAGAACCAATGCCATACTTTAGTGAGGAAGCACTCCTTCCTCTACCACCTTCTCCAGCGGCGGCGGCAGGTTTTTGTGAGGGGTTGTCTCTGCATCCTGAGGAAATTGATACCATCTTTCCAGCAGACGAGGACACGGATCCACCACCAGCGCAAGGGTAAGCACATCGACTCCACAATAAGATCGACAAGCCAGGGCACTATTCTCCCATTGGGTTTTTTCCCCTCGGCTATATTCGGTGTTTGGCACCAATGGTAAATTTTATTTTTTTTTCTTCTTTTTTTTGTGTTTGTTAATAAAAATTTTGCAGAGATCCTCGCTAAAACAAGAGCATCAAACATGCCCCACTAGTCCACCTACCTTGCACACAAATTAGGAAGGGGGGAGACATGCTACGCCTACAAAGATCAAGGAGGAGCAATCTGCACCAAAATCAGCAATGCCTCAATGCAAACGAACAACATCAACAGAGCACTACAACAGGTGTATTCAAATCTTAATCTCTACTTCTTTTTGTGCTCTTATCTTTCGAATATATGGTTTGCATGTTCACACAATATTGGCTGGTTTGAGTTTTTGATTAGTTGTTAAAATATGGTGAGTGAGTTCTAGAGTCTTAGAAGACTTAGTAAAAGATATTTCTATTTAAAGACAGTGTAGGATATATACCAATGGAGTATGCCAAGTACTTATGTTTTCAAGGTATATTAGTTATCCTTAGTGGTAGCTACCTCTTAGATATGAGCTAGGTGCTAGGAGTAATAAAAATTTACGAAAATGTGCCTTAATAAATATATATCCAAAATAAATTGAGACAGGAAGTGTCTACCGCCATGTGAAATGCTTGGTAGGACGACCTGAGGTTGTCTTAGCACCTTGGGGCCGATGCCTTGGTTTCCATGGGGTGAACACTGATGTCTAAAAACTTCAGAAGAAGAACTTTGAGGAATCTATCGCCTTGATAGATGTTGGTAGGACTCGGGGGTACACTATGGGCCCTCAAGACCGATGCTTTCATCTTCAAGGGGTACTCCTTAGGTCATAACAGAAAGAAAAAGGGTCTGCCGCCCTTGAGATACTTAGCGGTCTTTAGATTCTCTTGGCGGAGGTCTCTTGGCCATTGCTTGGTCTCTTTGGGATAGAACCTTAATCTTCATCAACTTCTACACACATATCAAAAAAAAAAAAAGAAAAAAACGAGAGTTCCAATCACCTTTGCTCATATTTAGGAGTAGGTATGCCATTTAGGAGTAACTTACATACTGGTAGGACATTGAGACTACGGTCATAACCGGCGGTGTACAAAGCACACTTGCCTTTGCATAGCATTATCTACTACTTAAGTCTCACTTTGACTAGTCTTTACTCACCTATTTTAGTACTAATTAAAACTATAATCAGCCCTGCACTTGTATGCTCACGTGTGAAGTCATCATTGCTGATTTTTCTTTTCTTTTCTTTTCTTTTCAATAAAGGACTTTACTCGTAGCAATTGTTTTTTTGTTGCAGCTCTTGCTACTACCGCGCTCGAGGACGTGCGCAAAATAGGAAGGGGGGAGTGTTGCATGCAAATGAAGATCAATACAAGGATGCCGAGGATGCAACAAAAAAAGATACTTAGGGCTCTTGTAAAGAGTTCCACTTTGTAGATGTATGTGGGAGAGGGCTTCACAATAATCCCACATGGGAACTTTTGAGAGTTCTAGAATTTTTGTATAAAAGGTGGCTCATTTGAGAGCATGGACACATTGGGCAAACTCATGTTTGAGCTCTCTTGAGACTAGCTCTCCCTCTTCTTCCATAGAGGTGCAAGCTCTTCTCACTCCCCATCTACATTGTTGTAAGTTCTATTCTTTTGTTAATTCAATGCAATGAGTTGATATTTGTCTCTCTTCTTTTGTCAATTCTCTAGTATGCATGTTTCTTATTGATAGCTTAAAGGGTTGTGTGCATGCTAGGGAAATGTTTATTTGAGAATGAAGAATGCTTGATCTTTGTGTAAGCAATAGCTAGGCTTTCTTCTTGTTTAGATGTATGGATGAATGGAATGTGGAGTTGAGCAATAGCAAGATTGAGCTTGAGTGTGTGTTGAATCTATGTCAATAGTAGTAGTTTGCTTAGCATTCTCTCCATCAAATGGATAAGCTTTTGTGCACCGGTACGGGTTGAATCCCTAGCTCCGAAAGGGATGCAAATCCCATTGGATTGCGCTAAGTGTGGATCATACTACTCTTGCTACAAGTGAGAGAGTTATTCCGTCTCTCCAATCTTGATTTAGGTCAAAATCCTCCATGGCCCTTGCTTTTTGCCATGCATGGAGGGAGTTGGTCTCAAAAAACAAATAGAAAGGTATTATTTTTGGACGACTCCCCTCTCGGGAAGCCCCCCCATGGGACCACAAAGGCTCCCACCCAATGGGCAGGGCCAACCTTCAATGCCCCAAAGGCCCTTCCACACATGGGGATGACCAAGCGCTGGGTCCCACCCCCATCTCTTCATAATGTGAAGTTCATGTGAAGTGGATAGGTGATAGGCATGCCGAAATGGATTCACACACTAGCCCAAAAACAAATAGAAAGGTTTTATTTTTAGGTGGCTCCCCTTGGGAAGTTGGCCATGGGAAGGGGGTCCATAAGGGCACCCACACAATTGGCATGGACAAGGGAGAGGCCAACCTTCAATGCCCAAAGGCCCTTCCACACATGGGAGTGCCCCACTCTCTCCAT
Organism: Cibotium barometz; assembly: GCF_041138505.1. NCBI lineage: Eukaryota > Viridiplantae > Streptophyta > Polypodiopsida > Cyatheales > Cibotiaceae > Cibotium > Cibotium barometz. Next base: position 30,656,260 of record NC_141109.1, read on the forward strand.
AATGTGAAGTTAATGTGAAGTGGACAGCCAAAATGGATTCACACAATAGCTCACCCATGGGGCGGGCGATGAGGCACTTCTCTCTCCTCCATAAAGCTGGCAGGGCCAACCAACCTTCAATTCCCAAAGGCCCTTCCACACATGGCCCAAGCGATGGGTGCCCCCCTCTCTCCATAATCTGAAGTTAATGTGAAGTGGACAACCAAAATGGATTAACACAATAAGCTCACCCATGGGGTGGGCGACTGGGCACTTCTCTCTCCTCCACAAAGCACACAAGCCTCTCCCTCTTACTCGCCCAAATGGATTCAGACCCTACCCACCCATGCGTCGGGTGTCTGGGCGCTTCTCTCCTCCACTAAGTTCACAAGCCTCTCTCTATTGCTCGTCATGGGAGAAGAGTGACTCCGTCCCCCTCTTGTACCCTAATCCCTAAACTCCTTGGAGTCCATGTGCGATAATCCCCATGACCTAGGCACCTACCCTCCCTTGTACAAACCCTAATTTTTTGTTTACTATTCTTTTTGCTTGCTCATGGGGGTGTACACCTCCCTTACACATCAAGATAAGTCCATTAATAATTTAATAAAATAAATCCACAAGTGAGGTGGGAACCTCACAATGTGGCTGGTATAAGTTTGGAACATCACACTTTTGGAAATTGATGTAATCTTGTTTGTCCCATAGTACTTAGCTTTGTAGGCTGATTGCCCTTATGTCTCCCAAAATCCTCCTTAACCCAAGTGTCTTCTTGCAAGATTTTGCTTTGTATTTATCTTAAATAAAAAGAAAGTTCAAATGTAGGATGCATCTTAAATAAAAAGAAAGTTCAAATGTAGGATGCATCTTAATGATCCATAAGATAACTCTTGAGCCAATTGAGAAAGAATAACTAATCAACAATCTTTTAATATCTTTGTCTCTTGCCCAATCCAAATTGTAATATCCAAACAAGGTGCTATCATCACACCACCTTATGTATGTGATGCCATAGTATAAAGTCCCATTTATGTACCTTAAATAAAAAGAAAGTTTAAATGTAGGATGCATCTTAATGATCCATAAGATAACTCTTGAGCCAATTGAGAAAGAATAACTAATCAACAATCTTTTAATATCTTTCTCTTGCCCAATCCAAATTGTAATATCCAAACAAGGTGCTATCATCACACCACCTTATGTATGTGATGCCATAGTATAAAGTCCCATTTATGTACCTTAGAACATACCTACCATCCTTCCAATGGCTTCTTCCACCATTCCACAACCACTTTGAAGATTTTGAATTTGATTATTGGTGAAGCTTTATCTACAAAAAAATACATATGATTGTAGTGGGTGAAATAATCAATGAATAGATGAAAATATTTATTACCTATCAAAAATGAGGTTTGCATAGGATCATACAAATATGAGTGAACAAGGTTCCCGATTTTGAGAGGATGATCTAAGAAAGGCAAAATGCTTGGCGTTTCCAAGAACACACTCTTCACAAAAGGAGATAGAAGAGATTTGTTGAGGAAGGCTTAAAACCAACTTTTGATTCTTCATTTGGTGAATAGCATGCTGAGATAATCAATGAATAGATGAAAATATTTATTGCCTATCAAAGATGAGGTTTGCATAGGATCATACAAATATCAGTGAATGAGGTTCCTGAGTTTGAGAGGATGATTTGAGAAAGGCAAAATGCTTGGCGTTTCCAAGAACACACTCTTCACAAAAGGAGATAGAAGAGATTTGTTTAAGAAGGCTTAAAACCAACTTTTGATTCTTCATTTGGTGAATAGCATGCTGAGAAGCATGCCCAAGCAGATAGTGCCATTTAAGGGTTTCTTCTTCTTTTAGAGTGTTGAGGGTTGTGGTTAGGGCTTTGGCCTTCATGTCGAAGAGGGTAAAGACAACCTTGTTTAGGGCAAGTAAGGGTTATAAGCTTACCAAAGGGTTCTTGAGCTTTGATTTTATAGCCTTCTTAAAAAAATTGTGCTTTGATTCCATGAGAGGTGAGCTCACTAGAGATCAAATTCTTCTTGAGCCTAGGGATATAATACATCTTTTTAAGTACCATGGAAGTGCCATTAAGTAGATTAATGGTGACTTTGCCATATCCTTTGGGATATAATACATCTTTTTAAGTACCATGGAAGTGCCATTAAGTAGTTTAATGGTGACTTTGCCATATCCTTTGGGAAGTTGAATACTTTCATACTTCTAGGTACTTGCCTAGGGTGATGAAATTAGAGAGCCAATCATAGTGAAAAAGTCATATGGTGAGTGGATCGTGTGTTGAAATTTGAAGGAGAATATATTACATAGTTATAGCAAATAGCTTGAGTTGGGTAGAATTATCAACACCATTGTAATTTAGAATTTTTGTGTAGTGAGCTTGAGCCCTTGAATAGCTGTGCCTACCTTTGATTTCTTTGTTGCTTATCACGTTGCTTTGTGTAGCATTCTTTTTCATCATACCATGTCAATGACAATAATTGCACTACACGGTGTGGCAAGGGCCCAGGGGCACTTCATTGAGATTGGTGGAACTGATGAGTTCCCTCATTAGGATTGAAAAAATGTTGGTGATTTCCATGATTTGAGTGGTTAGATTTACTAGTTTTCTCTATTAAGATTGTACCTTCATGCTAGCTTGAAACAAATTACTAGATCCACCGTCCTCTCTATGAGTTGTATAGGTCTTCTTTTGAAGTGTTTCTTCTTACCAATTCTTGGCCACCAAGCCTTAGAGTGGTGATGAAATCTCTCCATGATGATAAGGGCGGCAGAGACCTTAACAGAAGCATAGATCGAATGGTCTTTGGGATGGCCAATCCTGAGATGAGCACCTCATCAAGTAAAGTTTACTAAATATCAAGGAACTTGGAGGAGGACTGTCCTTTTTGCATGTTAATGTTGACGAGTTTCTTGATCAGAGAGACCTGCTATATAAGGTTTGTGTGCTCAAAATTGGTTCTAAAGAATTGCTAGATTTTGAGGGAGGATTTGAGGAACTTCACCATTTCAACTAACACAATAGTGAATAAATTCCATTTGAGCTTGTTGATTCCACTTGTTGAGGTTTTCATCTTCTTGAACCGGCTTGAATTCTGTGCCAAAGATAATTCCCTATAATTCGACTTGCTTGAGGTATATCTCCATCCTCACCTTCCAAGAGAAGATAATTGGTTCCATTAAGCTTGTCAAAGTTGGTAAACCATTTCTTTTGAATTCTCAGCTTCCTAGAAATAGAAGAGAAGAAGAAGGGAAAGGCTTTGTGAAAAATTGGAGAAGAAGAGGACGGAGAATACCCAAGAAGAATGTAAGATGGAGCTTCCTATTAAGCTCTAATACCATGTGAAAATGCAATCTTAAGTTTGGAACAAGTGAAGGAGAGAGAGAGAGAGAGAGAGAGAGAGAGAGAGAGAGAGAGAGAGAGAGAGAGAGAGAGAGAGAGAGAGAGAGAGAGAGACAAAAATATCAATTAGAATTGAGTTCTCTTAAATACTTTGATTACAAAGTATTTAAGAGAGAGAGAGAGAGAGAGAGAGAGAGAGAGAGAGAGAGAGAGAGAGAGAGAGAGAGAGAGAGAGAGAGAGAGAGAGAGAGAGACAAAAATATCAATTAGAATTGAGTTCTCTTAAATACTTTGATTACAAAGTGAGAATTCTTTGTGGTTAAAAATACAAGAAGCTAATCCCATAAATAGAAATAGTTATTGAAGTTCCTGATGGAAAGGGAAAATATAATTTACAAGAAAGATTTTGAACTCAACATTAAATAAAGTTAACCAAGATGGCAACTTGACACCTGTCAAGCAAATTTTACTTTGGAATTTTTCCATTCTTGTTAAGAAGATCGACACACCTAACCATCAGTTGATTAATAAATTAGATATACTCAGCTTTCAGAGGTTACAAAGGAGATGAAGTCGCTATTGCATGAGTCAATTGGATTAAATTATTGAAAGGTTCTTCATGGGTGTCCGTTCCCACACTAAGGGATGAGATAAGCATTAATATTGGTAGGTAGATGCTGTTGTGGTATCCACAAGATCACACAAGGAGCTATGGAGGATGAAATATCATCATCATAGTGGAGAGAGAGAGAGAGAGAGAGAGAGAGAGAGAGAGAGAGAGAGAGAGAGAGAGAGAGAGAGAGAGAGAGAAGAAATAGAGCTTAAGTGTGAGAGAGAGATTGCACAAATTGAATGGTACTCATATGAAGCAATCCCATTCTCCGAGCAATCTTCTCTAAGAAGCAAGGTGAAAATTAGAGCCAAACTTGGCAAAAAATGGTATTTTTTAGACTATATTTTCCAACACAAATGCAATTAGAAAACATTACTTCACTTTTTTCCACTCCAATGAGCATAATACATACGCACATAATACCTCTCCATTAACCCAAAAGACACCAAAATTGCACGAACTACCAATACACAAAATCGATCTATATCACAGTGCATATATAAGTGACCTTTCTTACATAACCACAACTATGTTGGAAGATCCCAAAATTGCTTGAACCACCAACACACAAAACCCAGTCCATAATAAAGGCAGAGAAAACATTGTAAGCACCCAAAACTGAACCACACAAAACATTCTAGCAATCCCATGTCCTATAGACCCCAAAAGGGCATAAACATCCAATGAAACATAATCACATTCAGCCGTGCTCTTTCAAGGTGCGACATTTGATCCCTTGCCTCCAAGTGCTTGAAACAACTCAATTTTTCGTGGTGTTTTGGAGCACATCATTACTTTCATTGCAAGGTATTTGGAGTTGTTATGTCATCTTGGTGATGTTTGCCTTGAGTTGGGTGGCACAGCTCCTCTACTTAAGGCATGTTTGAGGTCAGGTCGTTTATGCGCTTTGATGGACTCTGATGAGGGCATTGTGTCTTCATATGTACAACTATTTCTTCTAGCTAGGAGAGGCAAGGGGGCTAGGGGGAGGCTAGCAGTTCACATGATTGGCATGATGATATCGATGAGCATGTGGGACAGAATCCATATGATTAGTGAGTATCTAGACCTTATTCAGTGCTACATTGATGCCTATTTATGTGGCTTTGTTTTTTGATGTGCTTGGGACTATTGTCACTCTATGTTTTTAGAGTAGATGCCATTGAGCTATAAATATTAGGGAGGACATCTTGGTAAGTAAGCTTCAAACTTTTCTAGCTCTATGCATTGTTAAAAATAGTAGGTATCTATCGCATTGGTAGTGGTGAGTGGATTCGGCTTGAAAGTCTAGTTGAATATTTTGACATCTATCAATGCAAGCCCAATCACTCTACACACAAAGACAATCAAGAATGTACACAACTAGCAAGGAACTGCAAGCCCAAGCACTTTTTTGCAACATATCACTTCCTTTGTGATATCATCCACCTCTTATGACATGTGGATTGATTGGAAGATGTGAAGGTAAGGTCACCTTGATAGAGAAGGGAAATAAAAAACAAATAGCTTTATGCATAAGCAAGCAAGGTATTTTAAAACTTCACATCTCTCTCTCTCTCTCTCTCTCTCTCACACACACACACACACACACACACACTTGTGTCTTGCACACATAGACAAGTCTTTGTGTACACAGAGCTTACACACACCTTACACATACTTTGGCTCCGTCAATATCATCATGGAGGCTCTAGTAGAGGGCATGGCCATGTACGAGTGATCGTTATGTCAAGATAAATCCACTATAAATAGTATAAACAGTATGAGAGGATGTTGTTCATTTCTGCAGACTAAAAGCAAATTACATATTAAATTGAGGAGAGACTTTTGATTCCAAAATTAGTATGGGTTTAACTGACCATGGCACTATAATCTGATAAAAGGCCACCATAACCTTGTGAGTACAACAAGAGAATGTGGGGGAGAGGAAGAGCTTGAGTTCCTTACAAGCAAACACACACACACACACACACACACACACACACACACACACACACACACAAGAGAGAAATGGATGGCTAAATTTTCTTCTATATTCTTTTCTCTACAACCATATAACTAAAAATATAAGAGTGCATACTATAAGGGAAAGTACTCTCCTACAATAACATACAATGGTCAGACCATAGTGTAAACTCGACTATATGAGCTAGCGCTATAATTATGCCATAACTCTAATACTCCAAAGTGGCTGTCACACAACCTATCATCCATTGGCAGAATATTAACCATAATCTCACCAACCATACTAGTGGCATAAGTGCGGAAGCTATCACCCAGGTGGGTCATCAATGTCTATAACACTAGTTGAGCTCGATATCGCAACACTCTCCTGCAAGCTTAACTCTACGCATTGCTCTCCAAGTAAGCTCCTCAACATGTGGAGCTTCTCTGTGCCCAATGCCTTCGTCGTGAAGATGTCAGCCACGTAATCCTCTGTGCTGACATATACCAGATCTACATCACTTGCTAGAGCCTTCTCCATCACAAAGTAATAATGCACCTCAATGTGCTTTGTCTAGCATGATGGTATACTGGGTTACTAGCCAACTGTATGCTACTCATGTTGTCACAATAAATAACAACAGCCCTATCCACGAGATCACTCATATCACCAAGTAGCATCTAAAACCAAGCTACCTAACAAGTTACCATAGCAGCACCCCTGTACTCTACCTTTGTACTTGACACAAAGTAGCTGTTGGCTGTTTCTTAATGCTCCAGCTCACAACAGCACTCCCAAAAAAAAGCATAAAGCCACCAGTAGACCTCTTGTTTGCAACACTACCAGCCCAATAAGCATCTATGTACCCATGTAGCTGTATCTCTGTACCAGTGTTAACCCAATTCTAGGGTTAACAAGAGCTACCGCCATTATCTTACATCAAGGAGTCATGGTAGATACACCAAAGGGTCATACATTCAAGATATGAAGCAATAGTGTCCAAAGCGCTATAACTTGAACAAGCGCCCATAATGGTATGACGGAGTATTTATGGCAATTCTCGCTTCAAGTGCGTGTGATGGAAAGCAAGGATGAAGTCCTAAGTGATGTAATTCATGGATATATTATGAGAGTAGTCATTGTAATAGCATTAGGCCTCTTATGAGCCTAAAGTGCCTGGCCGGCCATAGTTTAAGTGAGTGTGAACACTTAAGGCCATGTATATAAGTGAATTTCTCTCATAATATAACCTACTCTCCCATTGTGCAATTGAGTCTTGATCTTTCGAATCCTCTTGCTAATCTCTCTCCCTAATGCATGCTAGTGAGTGTGTGTGAGTGAAGTGAGGTGAGAGGAGGGACGAGTACCCGTAGTGCAACACGACAGTGTGATAACGCTCGTGGTCGGAAGAGGTGCGGTGGAATTGCTTCTCAAGGAGTTGTAAAGCTTGGATACCTCAAGGGTTACGAGCTCGGCCATTGGAAAGATCCTTATGACAGTTGTGTTTCACCAGGTAATCTCTTTTTAGATGTGTTTCAAGGAGCGTTAGGGTGAGCTATAACATTTTTGGTGTTAGGGTGAGCCGTAACATTTTTGGTGTTAGGGTGAGCCGTAACATTTTTGGCGCCGTTTTGCCGGGGAACCATCCCTTGGCTTTTTCCATCATTTTTTCTCTAATCTACACATAACCCATTGCCCATTATCTTGATTAATGGTTTCCCATGAAAAAGATGTGGATTTGATGGTGATTTCTGTGAGATTTGGTGTAGAATAGCTCTCTTTTTTGTTTTTGAAAAGAATGCTTTTTTCTTAACATTTAGATTAATTTGTTGTTTTTGTGGTTTTTTATGTTCTTAGGGTTTGCACATAGTTTGTATTAGGCTTAGTTTGCATCCATTGCATCAATGCAATAGAATGTAATTTTTAGTGAATGTTAGCTCTCTTTAGTGTTAAACATAGAACTAAGATCATTAATTTTAGTTTAATTGTACGTTTGTTTGTTGAAATTATTTAGATTAGAGTGTTAGCAAGCATTAGGATAGCTTAATCTTTCAAAAAATTTCTTAAAACCATCAAAAAACCCTTGAATTTGACTAATTTCTCTTAATGGACTGGTTTTGTCATGAAGGGTGATTAATCTTGCTCAAGAGGTAAAAAATTTAGAAAATGTGTTGATTGGGGTCTAAATTGTTCATATGAGTAGTCAAAATTAGTGTTTTTGAGTGTTTTGAGAGTGTCTAGATGCATCAAAACACCTAATTACATCACTTTTTTCATTAATTGGAGAAATTTGACTCTCTTTGCTTAATTTTACCTTAAAAGAGGAGACCATAAATAAGAGTAATTAATCTCCTATTTTAGATTAATTTATATATTTGTTGATGCACAAAGATTAGCATTCCCTTGCTCTATCCACCAATGATGTGCTTAATTGTGTGAATTAATTAGGGTTTAGTGGTTAATTAGAGTCCTTGATTAGTATAAAAGAGGGAAAGATTACTGAAAGGATCAATCTTGGATTAATCCTTAATCACTTTTTTACAGAACTCATTAAGGCTAATGAGCATTCAATGAGTAGATGCTCATGATTTGTCAATTTGTCTATTTTGGGGGTCATTCATGAAGGGTGTAAGGGTTGTTATTAAAAGGTTGACTTTTTTTTCCTCATCTTTTTGGGAAAATGCCCATATTCCTTTCATTTTTAAATTCAAAAAATATCCCCCCTCCCCCCCCAAAAAAAGGAAAATTCGTATTTCTCACTAGACTTAAAAAAAAACAATTTCGAATTTAATATTCCGTGAAGTCCAGTTCAAGGTGTGAACCATTTTCTACGTCACAGAATCTGAGTTCACGCCCAAAAGGTTCACGTCCTCAGGGAACCGCACGTAAAAAAATTATTGGAATTTAATATTCCGTGAAGTCCGATTCATGGCTTGAACCATTTTCTACAACTTCATGGAACGTGAGTTCACACCCAAAAGGTTCACGTCCTCGGTAACCGCGCAAAAAATATCAAATTTAATATTTCATGAAGTCCGGTTCACGGCGTGAACCATTTTCTATAACTTCACCGAACCTGATTTCACGCCCAAAAGGTTCACGTCCTCAGGAACCGCGCACAAAGAAATTGAATTTAATATTATGTGAAGTCCGGTTCACGACGTGAACCATTTTCTACAACTTCACGAAACCTGAGTTCACGCCCAAAAGGTTCACGTCCTCGGAAACCGCGCGTAAAAAAAATCAAATTTAATATTCCGTGAAGTCCGCGGTTCACGACGTGAACCATTTTTTGCAACTTCGTGAAACCTGAGTCATGCCCAAAAGGTTCACGTCCTCGCGAACTGCACGTAAAATTTTTTTTAAAAAATAAATCACCGTCGGTGTGAAAAGGAGTCCTTCGGCCAAAAAAAAACACCCCTCTTTGGAGACCCGTATCTCGTAAACCGTATATCTGTGAAGGCATTCTAGGGCTCATCCAAAAGCTGACATCGAGCTCTTTGACTTTGGACTGGCCATTTGAAGTCAAAATTGACCATTTTGGTTTCTGACTAGCAACCTCAAAATTTGACCCAAAAATCAAGGCAAAAAACAACTCAAAAACCACGAAAAATCGTTAAAAAAGAGCGCGAAAACGACGACGAGCCATATTCGGGCTACTTTTTGAGGGTCTAAACGACAAAATCACGGAGGACTTAGGGAAACAAAGTTGTAGTAATCCGAAAATACTACAAATCCCTTACACAGAGTTTTTCAAAATTTCTTTTGGAACACTCTCAAAAATGTACTATGAAACAAGGAAAAATTCTTAGAAAAAATTCTCGTCTTGAGATAGTGATGGAAAATAGCTTTTAGGACCTCCTCTTCCATTTGGGAAGTTACTAGCATATGCTTTTTTCAAAAAGTTATCTCTAAGGTTGTTCACGTGTATATTGTGCCTAAGCTATTTAGGGGCAAAAAAAAAACCTGTGTTTGCTCATTAAGGAGCATTTAGGCGCTCCGACATGGCCACACGATAGAGGGAGTGCCAGGGATAACACAAGGAATAAACCCAATGGCTGATATCTTCGAGCCATTGAGATATATGCCACAAATTCACCTCCCCATACCATTGGCTATGCCTATAACAAGCGTGTCATCGGGTTCTACACCCCTTATCACTTCAATCCCACCGGGCTTTGGTCCCTTACCTAACATCTCCAAAAATCCTATAAGTACCAATCCTTTCTTGGATGCCCACACCTTGGACATACTGACTTGTCTAGGAAGGGGGATAGCCCAAGGACTCTGTGAGTCTCTTCCAACAAGAGCACTCACATACAGCCTCAGTGACTCATACATAAATACGAGCGTATAAATTTCCAAAATTATGGGCAAATATGGCAGAACAACAGACCTTGTTCAATTCATTCAAATGTTTGAAAAGAGATGTGAAGCCTTTGGAAATCCCAATTGTACCAGGAAAAGCTAGTCGATGGTTCATCACATTGATGCCTGCGATTAAGACTAACTTCAAAACCTTGAAATTAGCCTTTATACAGGGCTTTTCTAGACAAGGTGATCGGTGGAGTGCAGCAACAGAACTCTATTCAATTGAGCGTCAACCAAATGAATCCATTAGAGATTTTATCCTTCGGATAAAACTCTTGGACTCACGTTGTGAGTCATGGGAAAAATTAAACGATGTTCAATTGAAGAGATATTTCATGATGGGCTTGAAGAACAATCTGAAAACATTTGATCAATGTTGTAAAGAAGCAATACGTTTAGATAACAATATGCTAGAGGATGATCATGCTACGAGGTGTTCCTCATCTAAACCAAATGAAGCAATGGCAAAAGGAAGATCAATCTCGAAATTGACATTTCTAGAATTTTATGCAGCCTTGATATGCAGCCTTGCTTGAAACCTTACAGCCAACATCTCTAAGAGAGGATAAAAACCTTCAAAACCAGACACCCTTAATGCCTCTACAAGTGAGGAATGAAATGCCTTGTGTTGAGTGCAATCACTACTACCATCCCAATCCTCATTGTGCATACAAGGCACCTGTTCTTCTATACTGCATATATTGTAAAACCTTTGACCATGATACTAAAAAGTGTCCCGCTTCATCCACAATTGAATCAAAACCTCCATCTCCTGTGCACCAAACATAAACATCCCAAAGGGTAGAAACTGCTCAGGAAGCAGTTAATCGAACACTCCAGTGTTTTTATTGTCGTGGACCTCATAAGGTGGCAGACTGCACAATTTGGAATACTTCCATGCCCATTGTCACTGACACCTTGCGACCAATGTGGCATTGAATACATGCTCCAAGATTACCCAAGACGAGTTGCGTCAATGCAACTCGTCTCATAAAATACAACTCTTAACATGTTAAGTGTACAAAACGGGAAATTATCCACGGTGCCCTTGAATGTGCTTACACGTTTACAAGCTAAGGTATGAGAAACAATAAAAAAGAATACAAAAGATAATACCTCAACATGGGTAGAAGAACATGCTTTAAATCAGAACCCAAAAGAAAAAGTAAAACCTTCTACCAAGAAAAACAAGGGACAACAAACTATCGAAAAACCAAGGTCGAATTAAAAGACATGGAAAAGAAGTCTATAGAGGACATAAACCCAAAAGGGAACATAAACACAAAAGAGCCAAAAGCTTTACAAGATGCAGAAGCATCCACATCAAAAGCCACCACACAAACCACAACACCCATATGTGCGACACAAAATACAAAAACCCAAAAGAAAATTCGATCTCGTCCATGGGTAAACATAATGAAAAACTGACAAACCAAAGAAAGTCAGAAAATGAAACAAGTTCTAGTACATCACTAAGTGAGGATGAGTTCTAGTACATCACTAAGTGAGGATGAAACAAATTCTTACTCTTCGCTCAGTGCACCACATAGACCAATCAAGAAACTAGAACCTGCCCAGCCACCCTAAAATGGATAATAATGATCACATGACATATGAGGAACACAAAAGGCAAGCTTAGGAGAGCATGCTTAGCTTGGTTGAATGTCTTACAGGGTCACTGGTTGTGATTGAGTCTCATAATGCCAATCCTAAAACAACAACCAAAATACAAATCCTAGAGGAGTACCGCTTCCCCTTTCAAGAGGAAGACATACTCTCTACAGAAGAGTCATTTGAAATAGATTGTACGTAAGAAAGCACATGAGCAATTCGATAATTCCCTTATAAGATTAAAACAGTCTCTCAAAACCTCATTTGGAGGAATGCTCTTCTCTCATAATAAAGCCAACATCACATAAGCACTTGCATCTTTAAGGACTCAAGATGAGTTATACCAAGACATAAAGAACTCCATAAAATAGGATTGTGAGGATTCGCAAGTTTCCAAATAGACCTCATTAAGAATTGTCAGAGGGCCAAGTGTGCCAGTGTACGCGTTGGGTACTCTTGAAAAAGCCGAGACCCAAAAAGAGGATGAAAGTGAATGGGAATATGAAACAGAAATAGGATTTGAAACTGAAGCAAAAACTGAAACACCCATGGTTCCTTTGGAAGATTCTATCATGGTATGGTTGGATTTCCCTACATGCAATGATGTTAAGCGCAAACGCACATTGATTAGCCCTCAAGCTAGTCATAACATCATGTCAATAGACACTTGGGTATCATTGTTGGGACAACCTAAACTCATCCCAATAGACAATAGCCTTGCAAGAGGAGCCAATGGACAAGCATTGAAGTTTTAGGTTACTTTAACTACACTACTCAAACAATCGATAGCGACATGGAATTCACATTTCATGTTACCCTAGATTCCCTTGAGTATGATGTCGTCCTTGGTGGAACTTGGATAGGTGAATTGTTGTATTCAATAGATGAATCCATGCAAACAGTCACCTTGAACACTCATGTAGGCAATGCACAATTGCTATGGGAGGAAGAAACCTCGCGGGGGGAGCTGGAACTTCCAACATATCTTCCTGAAAAGATCCCTAGGATTTTAGTTGGATTGGAAATTTCAAATAAAATCACCACAGCTCAAGCACAACTTTATCCAACACGAGAACACAATCTCATGACCCTTGAGCTATGGGATTTGTTAGGTCAACCAACACTCACAACCCATCCAGAAAGAATAAACTTTACATAAGACTTGAACATGCCATGTTTGGGGTACTTTAAACATACAATGTATATTGAAACTAACCCCCTCACTTGCAAGTTTTTTGTGGTTGAGTATGTGTTGGAAGCAGATTTTATCTTGGGGCATGAATGGACTACTATATCATACATTCACATCCGCATTCACATTCATACATCCACATCCATACATCCACATCCATACATCCATATCCACATCCATATCCATATCCACATTCACACATCCACATCCACATTCACATTCACATACACATTCACATACATCCACATCCATACATCCATATCCACATCCACATCCATATCCATATCCACATTCACACATCCACATCCACATCCACATTCTTACATCCATATCCACATCCATATCCTTATCCACATCCCATATCCTTATCCACATCCCATATCTACATTCATACATCCACATCTACATTCATACATCCACTTCCATACATACACATCCATATTTATACATCTACATCCACATCCACATCCATACATCCACATCCACATCTACATCCATACATCCATTTTCACATCTACATCCACATTCACATCTACATCCATACATCCACATCCATACATCTATATCATACATTCACATCCGCGTTCACATTCATACATTCACATCCGCGTTCATATTCATACATCCACATCCATACATCCTTTTCTACATTCCCATTCATATAATCACATGTGCCTTCACATCTATTCTTTTACATCACATCCATTCTCGCCCTATCACAATCCATATACATCTTATCCCATCAGATACACTTCTTACCTCATCCCATACACATCTTATCACATCCTAACTCATCTTATCACATCCTAACTCATCCCATATGCATCTTATCACATCCTATCACTTCTCATAAACATCTTATCACATCCTATCCCTTCCCATATGCATCTTATCACATCCTATCACATCTCATACACCTCTTATCACATCCTATCACATCTCATATGCATCTTATCACATCCTATCACATCTCATACACATCTTATCACATCATATCACTTCTCATACACATCTTATTACATCCTAGTACATCTCATACACATCTTATCACATCCTATCACTTTTCATACGTATCTTATTAGGCATAAAGACAACTTTAGTAGGAATAACACTTTTATAATAATCCTTTTATGCATTTTACTATGCATAAATTCTAATTTAATGAGAATAATAAATCTTTTATACATCTTTCTATGCATAAATTTCCATCTTAATGAAATTAACACTTTTAGAATAAATCTTTTATGCATCTATCTATGCATAAAATCAAAATTGATAAGAATAACTCTTTTGAATTAAAAATAAAATTCTTTATGCATCTTTCTATACATAAAATCAAAATTGATAAGAATAACACTTTTGGGTTAAAATAATTTCTTTATGCATCTTTCCATGCATAAATCCAATTTAGTAGGAATTACACTTTTAGAATAAAAGAATTTCTCTTATGCATCTAATTTGTGCATGAATCCAATTATGATAAAAATCTCACTTTTAATATAAAAAAAATCTTTTATGCATATGTTTATGCATACAAATCATTTATGATGAAAATTATTCTTTTAATATAAAAAAATTTCTTTTATGCACCTAATTTATGCATAAAATCCTTTATGATGAAAATCACACTTTTAATATAAAAAATTCTTTTATGCATCTAGTTATGTGCATAAAAATCAATTATGATGAAAATCACACTTTTATAAATAAATATTTCTAGTATACATTTTTCTATGTCTAGAATGAAAATAACCCTTTAAGAATACTCATACGATGGGGATTACTCTTTTTAACATAAAATTCAATTACTAGAAATCCTCTTTTTCTTAATTTATCAATTATGCATAACATAAAAATCAATTTCTCCATGATTACAATGAAATTCTTTTAATTAATCTAGGATGATAATTCCTAGAATATGGTAGGAAGTCATCTTTTCATGCTTTGAATGAAATTATTTTATGTGTAATTTTTATAAAAATTTTGCAATAGCTCCACTGCTATGACTGATAAATCTCAATTATTTTAAAGGATAAAGATTATCATTAAGAGAATGATTAGAATGATCCCTAATTGGATCATTAACCCATAATGGATTGAATCATCAATATTCATGAAATACATAAACTAAAAGCATAGAAAAAAGCCATTAATTTGGCCTCAAGCATAGATTAATCTTGGATTAAGGAAAAGCTTTATGAAAAGCTTCATTTGGATTGAGAATAGGTCATGAGAATGACCATTCTTTGAGTGAGAGAGAGAAATTACATAAAAACCATTAAAATTAAGCATAAATGAAAATTTATGTAATTCTTTACTACCATTCATCAATTAACTTCAATAGCATTCAAAAACCATTCCAATTAAGCTTCTCAAGCTTGAGAGGGGTTGAGAAGAGAGAAACATTGAGAATTTATAGAAAAGATCAAAATTCACCATTTACCTTACAAATTGCTTGATTCTTTGTTCACGGTAGAGGCCCCCAACCAATCAATTGGTTTGGTGTGTTGATGGAGTCACCAATGGAGATTGAAGAAAGAGGGAAGCTCCAATTTCTTCAATTTGGAGAGAATTTTAGAGAATAGTAAAAATTAGCATTATTTCAGCATAATTTTGGCTTAGTATAATTCTCATTTTTTTTACAAAGACTCGGGTTCTATTTATAGGAGAGGGAGGCTCTAACCAAGACCAACTGATTTCTAGAATTTTCCAGATTTCAGTTTGGTTGAATTTGGACTAGATTTGGACCTAGTTTGGTTCCTTTTTTATTCGATTTTGATTCGGTTTGATCCAAGAGAGAGGAGAGATAAAAATATCACATTATTTTTGAGTTTAAAACTCATTCAAGCATGTGAAGTAGGCACCTCCTTGAAGGGACTTCCCTTCATTACATATGTGTCAAAATGGAATGATTATACCCAAAATATCTCATTTTTTTAGTAATACTCATAGTTTTTAACTAATAATCCTTGTACATAGTCTTATGTGAGCATTTACTCATTTTTGGGTAATTCTTTTACGAATTGGATTTATCTCCTCCCCACACATGGATTGATCTTATTGGCCCATAGGAACCTTAATTTAAAATTTCGAAAAAATCTTGACCCTCAGGATAATGCCTCTTGAGAAGATTATACTTGATTTCTAATGCACCTTCTGGAAATCTTTTTAAACTTCTGTTTCAGGGGAACTTATATTAATAGGATGAGAAATTTTTCTATCCAAAAATATTCAAAATCTAAATAATCTCTCTCTAGAATATTTTCTCTCAGGTAGAAACAAGATCTTTGATATTTTTGAAGAGGGATTTGACTACAAGGGAAGATACTGGACATGCTGAGAGGCTGGGCAATCTTACATTCTACCCCACTTAAAAAACGCGAGATGTCCTCATCTCACAAAACTAGAGGAGAATTCTTTTTCTTAAGATCCAACTGATTATGGGTTGCTTATATTTTGGTGAACCCAAATAGAATCCTGGGATAAAAATCCCTTATATAAAACTCATTATTAAATAATAATTCACTCAGATCATAACATTCAATTCCTTATCACAATAATGGTCCATTAGACCGAAATTTCTATCTGAACAGTCCTTCATGGAAATTTTTCATTTATGCAGATTTTGATTTGACCTCCTTTAACTTGATCCACTGGGTCAAGTGTTAATAGCAGCAATCTGCCAGCACAATCCACTAATCTCATAGTGATTTGCTGGAGTTATTAACGTCATTCCAGTTATGAACATCATCACAGGGACTCGTCCCATTCATCCTCATTGTGGTTTTGCTCAGCTTATTACATTTCAACCAAATTTCAAGAATCATCATTTTTCAATCAGAATCCAAATCAACTCATCAATTCACAACCAGAATTTAAAAATCATATCAACCACATTCGAATTCATCATCGGGATAGCATTAATGCTTATAATTTCAAGTCTTAGATTTACTCATATATACTGCCAGTAAAGAGTTACAGTTATACCCTCTGTGGGATCCCTGTTTCCACGGATTTGGGGTACTAGCAGTGGAAGTAGCACTTCTAGCGCGAGGCAGGGTCCCACACTCGGGGCCTCGTCCCACGGATATCCGGACAAAAGACTAATCCGTCGGTTTTTCCAAAACCGAACCCGGAAAAACTTCCCTTATCTGGAAAGCACGGGCGATTCCTCCAGGATAACTTTTTACTCTAACGTAGTCAAGACCATTAGATCAAACTGATCCGACTGCACCTATAAAGATACTCAGTCAGATCAAGGAAGAAACTTGCACTTGGATCATTGGGATCAATGCTTTTTTCCCCATCAAGAGGCACAGCCGCGTTGATTCCTATCCATAGAACAATTACTATCCGGGACTTACTTCATCTATCGTAATAACAGAAATTGAGTCTCGATTTACGGATCCATCAGTCCATCCAGTCCCATGGGTTAGCCAATCGCCCAACCACTGTAGTGATGGGATCCAATTAAGAATTTGGTTAGGTTTTGTCCCAGGTACCAAGGAAAAGAGTTCCAAGGCCCCCTAGAGCCGGAAGTTCATGCAAACATAAAACTAGTCACACCACTTACACACCCAATATGAAATTGCCTTTTTCTTAGCATCAGCTAACTTTAAAACAATCCTTTAATGAAACCATTATGTCACTGATGACAATCCTCATAGTCTCTGGTTGAATCCTTATTTCCAGTCATTTGCCTTTTTCTTAGCATCAGCTAACTTTAAAACAATCCTTTAATGAAACCATTATGTCACTGATGACAATCCTCATAGTCTCTGGTTGAATCCTTATTTCCAGTCATTCATTCATCGGTATACTTATGGCATCATTGGCAACCAGAACGCTCACCACCTATTCACTCAGGGGCCTTTTCCATAGTTCCTAGCTCATAGTAACCGGCAATATATTCATATAACAGAATGGAATCTCCGTGGAAGATCAGCAAGATCAACCCACAGATCCATATAAAAGAGCCATGGACTCATCCGTTGAGGACCAGCAAGGTCAATCAACCAGATCCATGCCCGGTTTCAGAAAACAACTCTTATTCCTTGTTCTAATATCTTCCACGACGCACGTGTGGGTATCTTTGGCGACCCAGAGCCCGAGCACCGTATGGTCAGCACCCTCTAGGATCCTTCGCAGGTGACCTAGCACTTCACTCATAGGCCGCTTCCTTGGTCCCTCATCCACCGTACTGGAAGCTCACCATTTAAATCGACCTCGGCCTCGGTCGACCTTGCTATGCGAGACGTCCTCCATTGACTCTCCGTCTCAGCAGTTGCAACTTTAACAGTTAGGTCTTCATGACCTTAATCCACAAGACGGTCAAAATGCTTCCCCAACATTCTTGACATAAAACAGTTATTTACAAACAGTCACAAAATACAGTTTCTAAATGAACTCTCGTCTTTCCACATTATCCCTCCTTAGTCCACACTCCTTAGTCCACATTACTTATTCCACATTCCATTCAATGTGTACTCATTCTTATTTATTTCCTCATATCGACGACACATTAATTCACATACACATTCACATTCACATCCATACATCCACATCTACATGCATACATCCATTTTTACATCCACATCCACATCTACATGCATACATCCATTTTTACATCCTCATTTATACATCCACATCCCATATCCACATTCATACATACACATCCATATCCACATCCATACATCCATATCCACATCCACATTCACATCCATACATCCACATCTACATGCATACCTCCATTTTCATATCCTCATTTATACATCCACATCCCATATCCACATTCATACATACACATCCATATCCACATTCATACATACACATCCATATCCACATCCATACATCCATATCCACATCCATATCCACATCCACATTCACATCCACATACATACACATCCATATCCACATCTACATTCACATCCATACATCCACATCTACATGCATACCTCCATTTTCATATCCTCATTTATACATCCACATTCCATATCCACATTCATACATACACATCCATATCCACATCCATACATCCACATCCACATCCACATCCACATCCACATTCACATTTATACATACATATCCACATCCATTTTCACATCCTCATTTCTACATCCACATCCCATATCCCCATTCATACATACACATCCATATCCACATCCACATGCATACATCCACTATCACGTCCTCATTCATACATCCACATCCACATACATACATACATCCACATCCACATCCACATACATACATACATCCACATCCACATTCCCATTCACATTTATACATCCTCATCTACATCCACATACATACATACATCCACATCCACATTCCACATTCACATCTATACATCCGCATCTACATTCACATTCACATCTATGCATATACATCTTCATGCATACATCCATTTTCACATTCATACATCCACACTCCCATCTCCACATCCACACATCTCCACATCCACACTCCCATCTCCACATCCACACATCCACATACATATATCCATTTCCACATTCCCATTCATATAACCCCATATGCCTTCACATCTAATCTTTTACATCACATCCATTCTCGCCCTATCACAACCCATATACATCTTATCCTATCACTACACTTCTTACCTCATCCCATACACATCTTATCACATCTTAATTCATCTTATCACCTCCTAACTTATTTCATAAGCATCTTATCACCTCTTATCACATCTTATACACCTCTTATCACATCCTATCACATCTAATATCTATTTATAGAATACAAGAGAATTCTTATATTTGATATAAGATTTCTTTACACATTTATTTATGCATAAATTCTATTTAAGGAGATTAATACTTTCGAAGTAAAAATCAATCTTTTATGCATCTTCCTATGCATAAATTCATTTTAAATGAAAATGACACTTTTGAATTAAAAATCAATCTTTTATGCATCTTCTTATGCATAAATTCAATTTGGTGCGAATTACACTTTTACAATAAAAGAATTTCTCTTATGCATCTAAGTTATGCATAAAATCCATTTATAATGAAAATCACACTTTTAGTTTAAAAAGAATATCTTTTATGCATACCTCTATGCATGAAATCCAAATATGATAAAAGTAACACTTTTATAATAAAATAATCAACTTTTATGCATACTTCTATGCATGAAATTCAATTGTGATAAAAGTAACACTTTTATAATAAAATAATCATCTTTTATGCATATCTCTATGCATGAAATTCAAATATGATAAAAGTCACACTTTTATAATAAAATAATCAACTTTTATGCATACCTCTATGCATGAAATTCAATTATGATAAAAGTCACACTTTTATAATAAAATAATAATCTTTTATGTATACCTCTATGCATGAAATTCAAATATGATAAAAGTAACACTTTTATAATAAAATAATCATCTTTTATGCATACCTCTATGCATGAACTTCAAATATGATAAAAGTAACACTTTTATATTAAAATAATAATCTTTTATGCATATCTTTATGCATGAAATCTAATTATGATAAAAGTAACACTTTTATGTTAAAATAATAATCTTTTATGCATACCTCTATGCATGAAAATCAATTATGCATAATATAAAAATCAATTTCTCTAGGATTACAATGAATATCTTTCAATTAATCTAGGATGATAATTCCTAGAATATGGTAGGAAGTCCTCTTTTCATGCTTTGAATGAAATTATTTTATGCATAATTTTTATAAAAATTTTGCCATAGCTCTGCTGCTATGACTGATAAATCTCAATTTTTCTAAGGGATAAAACTTATCATTAAGAAAATAATTAGAATGATCCCTAATTGGATCATTAATCCATAATGGATTGAATCATCAATATTCATGAAATACATAAACTAAAAGCATAGAAAAAAGCCATTAATTTGGCCTCAAGCATAGATTAATCTTGGATTAAGGAAAAGCTTTATGAAAAGCTTCATTTGGATTGAGAATGGGTCATGAGTATGACCATTTCTTGAGTGAGAGAGAGAGAAATTACATAAAAACTATTTAAATTAAGCATAAATGAAAATTTATGTAATTCTTAACTATCATTAATCAAATAACTTCAATAGCATTCATCAAATTTTGTAACTCTTCACTACCATTCATCAATTAACTTCAATAGCATTCAAAAACCATTCCAATTAAGCTTCTCAAGCTTGAGAGGGGTTGAGAAGAGAGAAGCATTGAGAAATTATAGAAAAGATCAAAATTCACCATTTACTTTACAAATTTCTTGATTCTTTGTTCACGGTAGAGACCCCCAACCAATCAATTGGTTAAGTATGTTGATGGAGCCACCAATGGGGATTAAAGAAAGAGGGAAGCTCCAAAAACTAGTGAATTATTAATGAATTCACAGTTCTTGGCTTAGGTGGAGTAGAGTAACGATGCATAAACACTATATATTTTTCAACAAGGGGGAGGCTTCTATTTATAGGAAAAATTGAGCTCCTAACCAAACAAACTGATTCTAGAATTTTCTAAATCAGTTTGGTCAATATTTGACCATTTTTAGGTCAGTTAAGCTAACTTTTTGGAACTAGACTTGAATGAGGAGAGAGGAGAGATGAAATATCTCAATTTTTATGAGTTTAAAACTCATTCAAGCATGTGAAATATGCACCTCCTTTAAAGAACTCCCCTTCCTTACATATGTGTCAAAATGGAATCATTATACCCAAAATATCTCATATTTTTAATATTGCTCATATTTTTTTACTAATAAACCTTCTACATTTTTAACTCTTCATCTTATGTGAAATATGCACCTCCTTTAAAGAACTCCCCTTCCTTACATATGTGTCAAAATGGAATCATTATACCCAAAATATCTCATATTTTTAATATTGCTCATAGTTTTTTACTAATAAACCTTGTACATTTTCAACTCTTCATCTTATGTGAGCATTTACTCATTTTTGGATACCCAAAATATCTCATATTTTTAATATTGCTCATAGTTTTTTACTAATAAACCTTGTACATTTTCAACTCTTCATCTTATGTGAGCATTTACTCATTTTTGGGTATCTTCTTTTACAAATTGGATTTATCTCCTCCCTACACATGGATTGATGCTATTGGCCCATAGGAACCTTAATTGGACCATAATCCAAAAATTTCTGAAAATCTAGACCCTTAGGCTAAGGTCCTTTATACCCATTTCCAATTAAATCCAATTGCACATTGGAAAGTTCTTTTTGAATTTCTGTTTCAGGGGAACTTATTTTAATAAGATGAGATAATTTTCTATCCAAAAATATTAAAAATCTGAATATTCTCTCTCTAGAATATTTTCTCTCTCTAGGTTAAAACAGTTAGAAACAAGTCTTTTATATTTCTGAAGAGGGATTGATTTACAGGGGAAGATACTGGACATTTTGAGAGGCTCGGGAGAAATCTTACACCCTCGGTATATACGGGTAGTCATGGTTCTTAGAACTATAAGGTAAATACCATCATGTCTAGGCCTCAAGTAAGTCACGGATTCCATATAATTGTTGTACTTCCATCTGAAGACCCAATTACCAATTTACAAATTTCAATTTGAATATCAAATTGTATGAATTTTATCACACAATTAAAACCTTTTAGTGCTTCTTGATAAATTTTTGACATATTTGGCTTCTCGGTTGATCCTTATTAGCCAAATTGGCTCTGATACCAACTGTAAGATCCCTATCCCTACCACGCAATGGATTTGGGGTGCTAGCACAGCGGAAGTAGCACATCTTGCGTGGGATAGGGTCCCACACTCGGGGCCTCGCCCACGGATATCCGGACAGGTGACTAATTCCTCGATTCTTCCAAATCGAACTCGGAAAAACTTCTCTTGCCCGAAAAGCACGAGCGATTCCACCAGGATAACTTTTTCCTAAATGTAGTCAAAAGCCTTAACTAACTGAGCTCATCTGACCAAACCCGTAAGTCCCATAGTCAGATCAGGGAAAAAGATTGTACTTGGATCATAGAGACCAACGCTTTTTTCCTCATGGAGAGGCACAACCGTTGATTCTTTTCCATAGAACAATTTTTGTTCGGGATTTACTTCATCTATCGAACTAAACAGAAATTGAGTCTCGATTTACGAATCCATCAGTCCAGCCTAGTCCCATGGGTTAGCCAATCGCCCAACCATTGTAGTGATGGGATCCAATTAGGAATTTGGTTAGGTTTTGTCCCGGGTACCAGGGAAAAGAGTTCCCAGGCCCCCTAGCCAGATTTTCAAGCAAATTTAACTCCAGTCACACCACTTACACACCCAATATGAAATTGCCTTTTTCCTAGATTCAAATGTATTTAATTCAGTCATTTAATGAAATCGTAGTGTTACTGATCATAAACTTCCAAGTATCCAGTTGAATCTTAATTTCCAATCATTCCTTCATCGGAGTATCTATGGCATCATTGGCAACCAGAACGCTCACCACTTGTTCACTCAGGGGCCTTTTCTATAGTTCCTAGCTCATAGTACCCGACAGATAATCACTTATAAAAATCAAGATAGAATCCTCGTTGAAGATCAGCAAGATCAACCAATAGATCCATATAAGAGAGCTATGGACTCATCAGTTGAGGACCAGCAAGGTCAATCAACTAGATCCATACTCGGTTTCAACAGAAAACAACTCTTACTCCTTGTTCCAATATCTTCCACGACGCAGTTGCAACTTTATCAGTTAGGTCTCTACGACCTTAATCACAAGACGGTCAAAATCTATAATGAACTCACATCTTTCCAGATTGTTCCACATCAATCCATATTACTTAACCCAATTCCAAATCATATGTGTATCCATTCTTGACCAAATACATCATTTTCCATCCCATCACATCAGATTCATTCACTTCTCATAACATCCATTCCTATCTTTCTTAATTTACATTACGTCTCATCACATCCATTTCTCATTACATCTCATTCGTTCACATCTTATATTATTCATTCACATTCTAATTCACATGACATCTCATCTCATCCATTCGCTCATATCGACTTCATATCCATTCACATACATTTTTGCATTCATTATTCCACATACACATCCACATTCGTACATCCACATTCACATCTACATCCATACATCCATTTTCACATCCACATCCACATCCACATCCACATCCACATCCACATTCACATCTACATCCATACATCCATTTTCACATCCACATTTATACATCCACATCGATACATCCATTTTCACATCCATATTCATACATCCACATCCACATCAACATCCATACATCCACATCCACATCTACATCCATACATCCATTTTCACATCTACATCCACATTCACATCTACATTCATACATACACATCCATATCCACATCTATATTCATACATCCACATCCACATCCATATTCATACATCCATATCCACATCCACATTCATACATCCACATCCCCATTCACATTCATACATCCACATCCACATCCACATTTCCACATCCATATTCATACATCCACATCCACATCCACATCCACATCCATACACATCCACATCTACATCCATACATCCATTTTCACATCTACATCCACATTCATACATCCACATTCACATCTACATCCATACATCCACATGCATATCCACATCCATACATCCACATCTATATTCATACATCCACATCCACATTCATACATCCATATCCCCATTCACATTCATACATCCACATCCACATCCATACATCCATTTCCACATCCACATCCATACATCCACATCCACATCTACATCCATTTCACATCTACATCCACATTCATACATCCACATTCACATCTACATCCATATATTCACATCCATATCCACATCCATACATCTATATCATACATTCACATCCGCGTTCACATTTATACATCCACATCCATACATCCATATCCACATTCACACATCCACATTCACATTCACATACATCCACATTCTAACATCCATATCCTTATCCACATTCCATATCTACATTCATACATCCACATCTACATTCATACATCCACTTCCATACATACACATCCATATTCATACATCCATATCCACATCCACATCCATACATCTATATCTACATCCATATTCATACATCCATATCCACATCCACATTCATACATCCACATCTACATTCATACATCCACATCCATACATCCACATCCACATCTACATCCATACATCTATATCATACATTCACATTCATATATCCACATCCATACATCCATATCCACATCCATATCCACATTCACACATCCACATCCACATTCACATTCACATACATCCACATTCTTACATCCATATCCACATCCATATCCTTATCCACATTCCATATCTACATTCATACATCCACATCTACATTCATACATCCACTTCCATACATACACATCCATATCCACATCCACATCCATACATCCACATCCACATCTACATCCATACATCTATTTTCACATCTACATCCACATTCATACATCCACATTCACATCTACATCCATACATCCACATCCATATCCACATCCATACATCTATATCATACATTCACGTCCATATCCACATCCATACATCTATATCATACATTCACATCCGCGTTCACATTCATACATCCACATCCATACATCCATTTCTACATTCCCATTCATATAACCACATGTGCCTTCATATCTATTCTTTTACATCACATCCATTCTCGCCCTATCACTACCCATATACATCTTATCCCATCAGATACACTTCTTACCTCATCCCATACACATCTTATCACATCCTAACTCATCTTATCACATCCTAACTCATCCCATATGCATCTTATCACATCCTATCACATCTCATACGCATCTTATCACATCCTATCACTTCTCATATACATCTTATCACATC
The DNA here is from genome assembly GCF_041138505.1 of Cibotium barometz. Taxonomy (NCBI): domain Eukaryota; kingdom Viridiplantae; phylum Streptophyta; class Polypodiopsida; order Cyatheales; family Cibotiaceae; genus Cibotium; species Cibotium barometz. The sequence continues at coordinate 30,682,215 of NC_141109.1, forward strand.
CTAGCACATCTCATACACATCTTATCACATCCTATCACATCTTATCACATCCTATCACTTCTCATACACATCTTATCACATCCTAGCACATCTCATACACATCTTATCACATCCTATCACTTCCCATACGCATTTTATTAGGCATAAAGATAACTTTAGTAGGAATAACACTTTTATAATAATCCTTTTATGCATTTTACTATGCATAAATTTTAATTTAATGAGAATAATACTTTCGAAATAAAAATAAATCTTTTATACATCTTTCTATGCATAAATTTCCATCTTAATCAAATTAACACTTTTAGAATAAATCTTTTATGCATCTATCTATACATAAAATCAAAATTGATAAGAATAACTCTTTTGAATTAAAAATAAAATTCTTTATGCATCTTTCTATGCATAAAATCAAAATTGATAAGAATAACACTTTTGGGTTAAAATAATTTCTTTATGCATCTTTCCATGCATCAATCCAATTTAGTAGGAATTACACTTTTAGAATAAAAGAATTTCTCTTATGCATCTAATTTGTGCATAAAATCCAATTATGATGAAAAATATAAAAAAATATTTTATGCATATGTTTATGCATACAAATCATTTATGATCAAAATCATTCTTTTAATATAAAAGAATTTCTTTTATCTAATTTATGCATAAAATCCTTTATGATGAAAATCACACTTTTAATATAAAAAAAATTCTTTTATGCATCTATTTATGCATAAAAATCAATTATGATAAAAATCACACTTTTATAAATAAATATTTCTACTATACATTTTTCTATGTCTAGAATGAAAATAACCCTTTAAGAATACTCATACGATGGGGATTACTCTTTTTAACATAAAATTTAATTACTAGAAATCCTCTTTTTCTTAATTCATCAATTATGCATAACATAAAAATTAATTTCTCTATGATTATAATGAGATTATTTTAATTAATCTAGGATAATAATTCCTAGAATATGGTAGGAAGTCCTCTTTTCATGTTTTGAATGAAATTATTTTATGTGTAATTTTTACAAACATTTTGCCACAGCTTCGCTCTGCTATTAGACTGATAAATCTCAATTATTTTAAAGGATAAAGCTTATCGTTAAGAGAATGATTAGAATGATCCCTAATTGGATCATTAACCCATAATGGATTGAATCATTAATATTCATGAAATACATAAACTAAAAGCATAGAAAAAAGCCATTAATTTGGCCTCAAGCATAGATTAATCTTGGATTAAGGAAAAGCTTTATGAAAAGCTTCATTTGGATTGAGAATAGGTCATGAGAATGACCATTCTTTGAGTGAGAGAGAGAAATTACATAAAAACCATTAAAATTAAGCATAAATAAAAATTTATGTAATTCTTTACTACCATTCATCAATTAACTTCAATAGCATTCAAAAACCATTCCAATTAAGCTTCTCAAGCTTGAGAGGGGTTGAGAAGAGAGAAACATTGAGAATTTATAGAAAAGATCAAAATTCACCATTTACCTTACAAATTGCTTGATTCTTTGTTCACGGTAGAGGACCCCAACCAGTCAATTGGTTTGGTGTGCTGATGGAGTCACCAATGGAGATTGAAGAAAGATGGAAGCTCCAATTTCTTCAATTTGGAGAGAATTTTAGAGAATAGTAAAAATTAGCATTATTTCAGCATAATTTTGGCTTAGTATAATTCTCATATTTTTTTACAAAGACTCAGGTTCTATTTATATAGGAGAGGGAGGCTCTAACCAAGACCAATTGATTTCTAGAATTTTCTAGATTTCAGTTTGGTTGAATTTGGACTAGATTTGGACCTAGTTTGGTTCCTTTTTGATTCGGTTTGATCCAAGAGAGAGGAGAGATAAAAATATCACATTATTTTTTAGTTTAAAACTCATTCAAGCATGTGAAGTAGGCACCTCCTTGAAGGGACTTCCCTTCCTTACATATGTGTCAAAATGGAATGATTATACCCAAAATATCTCATTTTTTTAGTAATACTCATAGTTTTTTACTAATAACCCTTGTACATAGTCAACTCTTCATCTTATGTGAGCATTTACTCATTTTTGGGTAATTTCTTTTACGAATTGGATTTATCTCCTCCCCACACATGGATTGATCTTATTGGCCCATAGGAGCCTTAATTTAAAATTTCAAAAAAATCTTGACCCTCAGGATAATGCCTCCTCTTGAGCAGATTATACTTGATTTCTAATGCACCTTCTGAAAATCTTTTTGAACTTCTGTTTCAGGGGAACTTATATTAATAGGATGAGAAATTTTTCTATCCAAAAATATTCAAAATCTAAATAATCTCTCTCTAGAACATTTTCTCTCTCTAGGCCAGGTAGAAACAAGATCTTCGATATTTCTGAAGAGGGATTTGACTACAAGGGAAGATACTAGACATCTTGAGAGGCTGGGGAGGAATCTTACAGCACATCCCATTGTGCATGTTGGTAAAGTGCCATTGTCTATGCAGGATGGCAAAATAAAGTACTTGGCTGATGTACTTCATGTTTCGAATATTACAAAGAACCTGGTTTCTGTTGGACAGATGGTTGAGCAGGGTCTGCAAAAGTGAGGTTTAATCCTCAAGGATGTTTTGTGTGGAAGACTTCAGAAATAAGTGTCACTTGGTTGTAAAGGGTAACAGAAATGGTAGGATGTTTACTTTGGATGTGAACATGCCTAAAATAAAGGCAGCCATGTTTGCGCATGGAACAGGTGTCATTGCAGATATTGACATATGGCACAAGTGCATTGGTCATGTGAATGTACAACGGCTGAAATCTATGCAGGCCCAAAATATTACAGGTTCGCCAAAGTTTAAGGTTGACGGTATGCATAAGGTATGTGAAGCATGCCAACTTAGTAAGCAGGCCAAATATGCTTTCTCACATGAAAAGCATGTCAGTGCAAGGCCAGTGGATATCATACATTCAGATGTATGGGGACTAACCAAGATTGCAACAACAATTGCAGGTTGCAGGTACTATGTTACATTCATTGATGACCACACTAGGAAAGTGTGGGTTTATTTCATTAAGGAGAAAAGTGTGGTGTTTGCTCACTTTCAGAGATTTAAAGCCTTGGTTGAGAAGGAAAAAGGTATGCAAATAAAATTCCTAAGATCAGATGGTGGGGGAGAATATTTCTCCAATGAGTTCAGCGATTTCCTGAGAAAGCAAGGGATCAAGAGGCAACAAGATCGGGGAGTATCTTGTTACCATTGGATTTGAGATATCCAATGCAGATTTTTCACTATATGTGAAAAAGACAGATAGAGGGATCATGCTATTAGTCATCCATGTGGATGACTTGATTATCATTGGTGATAGTGATGCAGACATACATGATGTCAGGATGCTTTTGAAGCAGAAGTTTGAGATAAAGGATTTGGGTGAGCTGCGGTATTTCTTGGGCATAGAGGTGGTGAGATCACCTCATGGAATTTTGCTATTGCAGAGGCAGTATGGCTTGGACATGTTGTCCACGTATGGTATGACAGGCTGTAAGCCTATTTCAGTGCCATTGGAGTAGAACACAAAGCTTTTCGCAGATACAGGTGAGCTTTTGGAGGACCCCACTACATAAAGGTGCATAGTGGGTAGTTTGATCTACATGACCATTACAAGGCCAGACTTGAGCTATGGTGTTGGACTTTTGAGTCAATTTATGCAGGCCCCTAGGAAGCCACACGTGGATGCGGCTAGACGGATCCTCAAGTACATAAAGTCCATAGTTGATTATGGACTTTTTTATAAGGCTGGTGTACACAGATACAGTTGCATGGGTACACAGATGCTGATTGGGCAGGTAGTATTGTAGACAGGAGATCTACCAATGGTTTTATGTTCTCATTTGGGAGTGTTGCTGTGAGTTGGAGCAGTAAGAAGAAGCCAACAGTTGCCTTATCGAGTATAGAGGCAGAGTACAGGGGTGCTGCTATGGCAGCTTGTGAGGTAGCTTGGTTTCAAAAGCTACTTGGTCACATGGGAGAGCCCGTGGGTGGATAGGGCAATTGTCATGTATTTTGACAACATGAGCAGCATACAGTTAGCCAGTAACCCAGTATATCATGCTAGAACGAAGCACATTGAGGTGCATTATCACTTTGTGAGGGAGAAGGTTGTAGCAGGAGATGTAGATCTGGTATATGTCAGCACAGAGGATCAGGTGGCTAACATCTTCACACGAAGGCATTGGGCACAGAGAAGCTCCACAGGTTTAGGAGCTTACTTGGAGTGCAATGTGTGGAGTTGAGCTCGAGGGAGAGTGTTGAGATATCAAACTCAACTAGTGTTATGGCAGACATTGATGACCCGCCTGGGTGATAGCTTCCGCATCTACACCACTGGCATGGTTAGTGAGATTATGGGTGATATGCGGCCAGTGGGATGACAGGCTGTGTGACAGCCATTTTGGATTACTAGAGACTGGCATAGTTATAGCGCCAGCTCATTTAGTCAGGTTCACATTATGGACCGACCCTTGTATGTTGTAGTAGTTGAGTACTAACCCATATAGTGTGTACTCTTATCTTTATGTTATGTTGGTTGAGTAGAGAAGAAGAAGATAGAAGAAAATTCAGCTATCCATCTCTATCTTGTGTCTTGCTCTCTCTTGTGTGTGTGTGTTTGCTTGTTGCTAGGGTTTGAAGCTCTCCCTCTCCCCCACATTCTCTTTAAAGTTGAACTCCTGTACAACAGGCAACAACATCCATCAAGCCAGCTTTCCTGTTAAGTCTAGCTTATTCACAATGTACAAGAGTGCCTTGTGTTCCACATGGAATTCAAAGACACTCCCTGAGAGATATTATTTTCTTTTTTTGCTATAGACATATTCACCTTCTTATTTCCTTGTTGGATGGTGACCTGATCATACTCCCAATTGTGCTTAATCTTCCCACTTTGAGCCAAAGCCTTCACAGTAGCATTGGATATGTACCTGATATTTTTATCATTTTCAAGACAATAAATACCATTAGGAAAGTGCATCCTGCTATTTCTATTTTTTCCCCTTGAATAGTTCCGAGCCGAACTCTTCTTTGATCTGCCATTCTTATTTAGAAAGGAGAAAGCTTAATTGCCTTGATCCCCAATTTCCTTGCCAAGCTGTCCAAAAGTATGTTTACTCCTGATCCTCTATCCAGAATTACTTGTGATACTATATGTATTCTTATCTTCATTGCTACTTTAAGGACAACAATGCCACATTCTTATGGTTGGGATTTCTACTTTTGCATTTGGTGCTTTTACCAATTTTTTTGTGGGTATGACTTCCTAGAGAAGCTTTCACCTATAATTCAACACTAGATTCAAGAATTGGTCCAAGGTGATATTTAGCTTCATTTGGCTAAGGTCTTCCCACAGTTCATATCCTTCTCCACTAGGTTTTATGTCTTTGTCTGAACAAGATACATTCCTGGTCCTTTCCATATTTTCTTGATCCTTGTATTTCCTCTTCTTGGCTGCCCCTTGTCAACTTCGTCACTCCCCCTTCTGCTTTTCCAGCACAATGGTCCTTTCTCAGTGGGCTTCTTTGGGCTCTCTCTAGCACTCCTACACCCTTCTCTCTTGTACAGTAATGGTGTATCGTTTCTTTTTTCCTGCCACACTCTTTCCTTAATCAACTTGCTCTCCCAAGCTTGGGTATTCCTGCATTGTCTGGACCACTCTTTGTGCATTCTTCACAAACTTAGTGACCTGATCCCGAACTCTCTGATGTCCTACCCAATGTTCTTATTCTAGCTTATTGTCTTGACCAAAATTATCATCCGTTACTTTTTCTACAGTTCCTTGTGACCTCATTACTGCCATCACTTCTAGGTACATCTCTCCATGTCCTACATGGTCAGCATCCTCCACCATGTTGACAGCTGTATCATGAGTTCTCAGGGCTATATCTTGCTTCTATGTTGAGTCTTGCAATTCATGTTGGTGTTTTTGCCATAGCGGACAATCCTTCATCTATGACCAGGTGTATTGCAATAACATGTCAATCCATCCCCTCTTTGGCCAAGCGTACCATCTCCTCTCTCATATGCATCTTGATTCAAAGGTCCAATAGCTATCTGATTGACTACTAGTGCTGGCCACTACATTTTTGCCACTTTAGGATTCTTATTCCTAATGTTGTAGTAGCATTTGTCAGCTGTGTGGTTACTCTTGTTGTAAATAGCACATAGCTGAGATGAAGACATTTGTCAGCTGTGTGGTTACTCTTGTTGTAAATAGCACATAGCTGAGATGAAGACATTTGACACTCTTCCTTGTTGTGGCCTTGATTTTACATTTTGCACACCACATGTTCAGTCTTAGTTTGGATTGTGCATTTCCTCTAGTAAGTGTGGCTAGGATAGCCTTCAGTTCTCTGTGAATATCCACAACCTACTTCAGTTCTCTGTGAATATCCACAACCTACTTCTTGCCTTTTCTCTTTTGGGGCTTTCGATCTTTATTGGTATCCAAATATGAAATAGACTCAGAGTCAAAATTTTCCTTTCCAGATTCGGAATCAGAAGACTCTTGCTCCTTTTCTTTACCTTTTTCCAAAGATTTTCTTCTTCATCTTTGGTTCTTTCCTGGTTTGGTTGAGTATCCTCGTCGCTACCCTCATTACACATTCTACCACTTGTTTGAATGTAAGTGTTTCCAGATCTGATGCTGCTACTACCGTCTAAAGCTTACAAAAACCACTAGCTTAATTTAAATGTTGTTGGCTTGTTGATTTGGTCCAGGCACATCAAGAGCACTCTAAATTCTATTGCATGTGATAACCTCTGTAGCTTTTCCAACACCTTTGTGCTAGTTTTGTCTCTTTGCAAAAACCTATTCACGAAGCCTTCTTCACCTCATTAAATGTATGGAAGTGGTCCAAATTGTAAGTATTGTGTATACCAGCTGGTGGCTTTACTTCCTAGAGTCGTGGGGGTAAGTATTCTATCTTGTGGGTTGTAGGTGCTATGGTGGCTAAAAATGTCATTTCGAATGCAAATATCTATGTATCCGGATCTTCTTCACTCAAACCTTTGAACTCTGGGTACTTCAGGGCCATTGCACCCAGTACTGGCTATCTGTCTCATTCCTCTTCTTCTTGTCCTTCCTCCGTTCTAGAGCTCTAACTCTTGATTTGCTTTCCATTTATTCCTCTAAGGTTCTTGTTCTTAATTCTCTTGATCTTGATTTTGGTGCTTTGGCATTTATTCCTCTAAGGTTCTTGTTCTTAATTCTCTTGATCTTGATTTTGGTGCTTTGGCACCCTCACAGCTTCTTGTTGCTGTTGTTTTTGTTGATGATTTTGCAAGTCCTCTCTTCCACGTCCCTCTGCATGGTTATGCTTGTTCCCATCCTCAAATGGCACTGACTAATGTCTGTGCTGGTATCTCCTTACTCAGGATGAGTCTCCTTCCATGTAGCCTCTGAGGTTCTTATTTTTTATTCTCTTGATCTTGATCGTGGTGCTCTAGCACCCTCACAGCTTCTTGCTACTATTTTTACTGATGATTTTGTAAGTCTTCTCTTCCACATCCCTCTCTATGGTTCTGCCTATTTTCCCATCCTCAAATGGCATCAACCTATCTACGTTAGTATCTCCTTACTCGGGATGAGTCTCCTTCGATGCAGCCCTCCATGCGTACCAGTTGTTTGCAATGATGTGCCCTCCAAATGTAGGCTTAGGCCATTCCTTGCGCTACTTCACTTATAGCAATGATCTCCCCTAAGTTACTGTATAGGGCACGTCTTGCCATGTTGCAAGCATTCACCCATGTCAGGATTATTCTTATCCATATAAATCTTCTAGTTCACTTCTTTCCTCTAACCAACTAGTTCCTTGCCCTTCTTGATTTTCAAGATTCCCATTTCCACCATTGTCCTCTACTTCTTAACTTTTGCCTAAGTTTGATGGTTCTCTTCACTGTTTATAGGACTATCTAAGTTTTCTCCATTATTCCACCAAACTTATACAGTTCTCCTGTCCTCCTCTTCAAATGAGAATGGTAGCCAAAATTTGGAAAGGGCGCTATCTAGATGTCTCCCTAATGTAGGCTCCAGAGTACCAATCCCTTGCATTACCACTCTTGATGGTGCTAAAGATTAGTCTATCAGCTAGACCCAAAATCCAGCATAGCTAAATGTAGACCAGGTTCTCTTCCCACACAATCCCACATGGTTTGTAGATAACAATACACATGTAAAGTTAGGCCTCTACATAAGACTTACAGACAAGCTCAAAAATTTTATATCGCAGACTCTCATGCAAACTAAAAACTTATGCAAGCACTAAATCTTGATCCTTAGTGTTCATCTCTTAGCCTTACAATCTTGATTCCTCCTCCGTTCTAAGCTTGACTTCTTGACCACATCCACTATTATCTTTCTACTCATATAGGAGCTACTCATACTAATGTGCTACTTTTTCCCATCATCCCCCCAAGAGTGCTACTTTCCAAGTACTCCTCCCCAAGAGTGCTACTTTCTAGCAAGTGCTTCTTCTCTAGCAAGATCGCCAAAAGTGTCACCCTCTGGTCAAGACCCGACACTTCAGTGGTTCCGAACCACCTAGTCGATTTCATAGAGCAACGACTATCACTATTGTGCCCAATGTAATAGGCATGCAAAATGCAGTCATGCCCAATCTTCATTCAAGGAGATGGCTAATGGTGTGCATAGAACTAGAGAAGAATAAAAGACATGCAAGGTGCGGCATGCTATGCACTTAAATGGACAAGGATAGAAGAAAGACAATTATACTCAAGCTCTTACAAAGAGATATAATTTGGCAAAAACTCTAAACCATATATGATACTTTCCTTACTTTATTCATATCTTGCCCAAAACATGCTCTTCTCTTAGGAATCATACTGAGAAGTCCTCTCTCTAAAAATTCATCTTCTCTTTCTCATAAGTCTCTCTCTCAGTTACATTCAGACTTGTCTTATATCAAAAGTGTCCCTACTCTTTCTCATAAGTCTCTCTCTCTCAGTTACATTCAAACTTTTCTTATATCAAAAGTGTCGCGACTCTTTCAGGTAGTACCCATTGAGTAGTTATTTACAACAAGATAGTCATGTTCATGATGGTGGGGCTAAAGTGAAGTAATTCCCTTTGGTGGTGAGCTAAGGGGTTGCTCACCTACCAACATAATGTTTGTCTTTTTTTATAATATTTGCCTCTCCTATAAACTGGGGTAAACCTCCTATGAGCACCAAGCTAGGTGCAAATGTTAGAATGGGACAGGTTTCCCATTTTGTCCAAAAAAATTTATCATCAGTGTCGGTATAAGTATTGATATATTTGCTAGTATCAATAATGTCGTCTTGGTATAAGCATCGATAGATTTTCAATGTCGATATAATCTTCGGTATATGCATCAGTATATTTGCTAGTGTCGGTAAAAGCTTTGGTATATGTGTCAGTTCTTCCCGATGCATATATCGATATTTCTTAAGTATATAGAATGCCAATATAATCGTCAGGTTTTGAAGAAGTTACCAATAGTTTTTTTGCAAATAGAACATCATAAATATCATCGATAATATAGTTGGTAAGAATGTTGACTATTGACACATATATCGACGGTTTTATCAACATGTATATAGATAGAGCTTCCAATATATATATATATATATATATATATATATATAATGTAGGAATAAATGTGGGTAATGGGTCAACTTGTTGTAGTGAATAGGAGTAAGGCAATAGGAGATAAGAATACAGGGAGATAGTTTAGCGAGATAACATAAGAGAGAGAATACTAAAACTGTAGTGAATAGGAGTAAGGCAATAGGAGATAAGAATACAGGGAGATAGTTTAGCGAGATAACATAAGAGAGAGAATACTAAAACTGTAGTTTAACACACTATAACATATTGACCAAATACCGAGGCTAATCACTCAATGGTTTGGGCAAATAGTTTTTTGGGGATTAACTTTTTGGTGAAAGTTTATGTCTTGTTGATGCCTGGATGTGCAGCATAAGTGACCTCGTGATGTTCTTTCACCAAGACTCTTCGAACATGAGTATCATGAGGTACACAAATACGATCATGATAATATAATAAACCATCCACTAATGTATATGCTCCATAAATCTTCAATTCAGAAGGAGTTGCTGTCACCAATTGGCCGACCATTTGGTCCATCTCCAGTTGTTGCGTCTCGTTCACAGGCCGGTGTCTTGTGTGAAGAGGCCAGTATTTTGCTGACATGGACGAGAGCCAGACTGGTGCCACCCGTGTGTTAGCAGGATGGTGTCGTATGGATGGGAGCCAGACCAGTGCCACCCGTGTATGACCTAGACTGTGTTCGTCGACCCATGGGATTGTCACGCCATGGAAGAGCCAGTATTCGTACCGTGTTTTGCCTATGGGACAGTCACACCATAGGGAGACTCGTGCCTAGAATTATGTCTTACCTATGGGACTGTCACTCCATAGGAAGACCAGGTTTTCGGGGCTTGGTATTAGAGTCACTATCAGAGTCGGTAATAGCCTCGATATAAGAGTCGATATCAAAGTCGGAATCAGCATCAGTATTAGAGTCGATATCTGGAGAAAATTTTATTTATTTTTTTGCATGTAGAAATTTGTGAAAAAGTATAATATAAGCTTGAAACTACAAAATTATTTGAGAATTACATTATTTAATCCTCTCGTTCATCTTGTGCCAAGTCTGAATGTGCAAAAATGTCTATATAGATCAGCTCTCCACTCAATGACATTTCTTCATCAATGAATTTATGATTTTATCTGATTCATAGTCAACTTCAATTGAGGTGCCATGTATTGGAATTTCATCCGCTTCATTACCTTGTTCATTCTCACGTTGTACAAGCTGCACTGCATCATTATGATGAAGTACGTAATTAGGACGTATAACTTTGACATCCTCGTCATCGTTCTCTTCATTTTCAAAATTGGTCATTAATAGTGTCATACTTATTGTCGAAGTATCCATAGGGCCATGTATAAGCTCTTTGTCTTCATAAATTTGCTTGGAAAACGAGGAGCAACTTCAATATTGTACCACCACTTTTTATCAACTGGATTTGGTTGAAAAATGATAATATTTAATTTTTAACCATACATATAAATTGTATGTATATATAAAATGTATGCAAGAATAATTAATTAATTATTATAAATATAACATCATTTATATATACATGTTCACAATGTTGTGGAAGAACGAATGTATCATGTAGATCAGTCCATAATTTTGTGGAGTCAACTTCCATGAAACCTGATCTATCTCTACAGATAGTTGTACCTTGTCCTTCCGTGATCACTTTAAACCATTGCACATGAAAGATGAACTTGTAAAAGGTTGACCGAAAATCTATTTTGAGAATATCTTGAATCAAGCCAAAATATTCTATATCTGATATACGGATGTTTGTGTCACTTGCACTTGTTCAGCTTTGTTGCTCAAACTTTTCCATCACTCCACAATCAAATGTACGATTTTTGTCTATCTGCTCCACTCGAAAATGCCATCCGTATGACCATAATGCTCCAAATGATAAATACTACAAAGTAACACACACCAACGTGAGATAATAATCATCTTTATTTTTGCAAATAAAGAATGTAGTAATTATTTTCTTGAAAGAGTCATACAACAAATACAAGTAATGTAGTAATGATCATTAATTATATACCTTTTCACTGCATCCTCTAGAGAACTCCCATTCAATGTCAGTGACTCTTGACCCGCTTCTCGAGCCTTTGTTAAAGCATTGTCTAGCTATCTTAGGCTCATGAAAGGAGACCAATCCTCCAATTCCTCAGGGTACCTGATGTTTGGTTGTCTATTTTGTCTCCTAAAGGCTTGTCATGCATTTCTTCATTCCACCTTCGCATCTTCATACTTTCAAAGCCACTTTTCCATGGTAGGATGATTCAACATACAAAACTTGTTGACCTTCTTTGCTAGTGTTGAATTCATTCTTCAATCCTTTCCTTTACCTTGAGGGACCGCACCAACTATCTTCTCATTGTCCTTATTTGTCCATAGCAAAGGCATATCCTTGTCCTTTCGATCGAGGAACTCAAAAATGTACACTAGTGACTCTTGTATTAGCCACCCCTCAGTCATGCTCCCCTCAGGTCTTGCTCTTTGCCACACAAAACCTTTGAGAGTTTTCATGAATCTTTCCAAGAAAAACATCCAACAGCTATGTACAATACCTACTGTAGATACTTCATCCACCACATGTACTAGTAGATGCACTTGGATTTTTAGGATGCTTGTCAGAAAGTACTTCTCAAGAAGACAAACTGCTTTAATTGAGTTAAGCTTGGCTTGTTTGATGGAAGAAATGGGAATCTCCTTCTTTGAAATCCATCGAACAAGGGATGACAACTTGTATATGGTTGAACGGAGGTTAGGAGAAGCAATCACGAATTGCCACCGGCAAAACAAACTATAAGCAACCAATTGTTGTGTAAGAATTTTTTCACAAGCTCTCATAAGAAAGTTAAAGTAATCAAATATGTAGAATATCATCAAAGAATTAGAATTTACCTGGAGAAATTTGTGCCAGTCATGTGATGTTATACCACTAAGCTTGTCGTTCTTTGTAAATGCACCACAACGAAGGCAATGCATGTGTCCTGTAGGAGTATGAAACAATGAAATAACCCCCTTTACCCTTTTATGTTCCTTTTTGGTAAGGATCCAAGGGACCTTAGGTAATTCAATCCTCCCATCTCCATGCACTCTTGCCCAATATCTTTCCATGGTGTTGGCTTCCCTAAGGCCTTCACGTGCAGATCTAGTATCCTTCGCCCCAATGAGATGATCCCATATTAGTCTCCCTACATTTTTCAAGATGTGCATAGAATTTAAGAGGTGATTAATCAATAAATTTTCCCAATATGGGAGGTCATGAAGAATAGAAATCCTTTTCATACCAAATGTCAAATATGTACCCCTACCCTCTAACCATAGTGCTTTCCAACCGCTTGTTTTTATTGGCCTTGGTGGTCATCCAAGCGATCCTTCTCTTAAGTCATGATCTAGGTGAGGGAGAAAGATTTTATGTCCTTGATATATCATCTTCTTTAAGGCTTCTAATCTCCTTGCGTTCAACATTGGTCCGCAAATAGGACAAGAATAATATCCACTAGTCACAAGCCCTAAAAATCATTGAGAAAATTTCATTAGAACATACATTTGTATTAAGAAAACATACATTACCTAAGTACTCTCCATAGCTAGGGATGTCATTTGTCCATTAAAATTCCCTTAATGTGTGCCTGACGTGTATTTCGAGGCTTGCTCATGTCATAAATGGGGATTCCATCCCATAAAACTTGAAGCTCATCCACAAGTGGTCATAAAAGAACACATCCATATTCCTAGCCTTGTACTTGTGAGGGACCAACAAGACCAATAGAAGATGTCCTTTTTTTAATTAATAGCCAAGGAGGATGTGGGCATGATGAATTTGAAGAGTGAGTGTGAAAGGGCAAAAGGGAGAGAGAGAGAGAGAGAGAGAGAGAGAGAGAGAGAGAGAGAGAGAGAGAGAGAGAGAGAGAGAAGATAGAGATTTGATGTTCAAAGTGTGCATTTTCACTTGAAATGTCATCTCAATATGTACCATGACTTGTACCAAGTCGGCTAAATTATGTGAAATTGTCGAGCATCGGTATTAGGGTCGGTATATGAGTCGATATCTAAGTCGATATTAGGGTTGGTAATACCAACTCTAATATCGACCCCAGTACCGACTCTGCCCACAGACATTACCCAAGGCTAATTCCAACTCTGATACCAACCCAAATACTGACTCTATAAAATTTTTAAAAACCCGCGATGGTTTAACGTGTGTGGTATAGTGAGTTTTAGATTGTTTTGTGGTAAGTCACCCTTCTCCTCCACCCCCCTCTCTCTCCCCTTTCTTTCTCTTTGTCTTCCCTCTCCTTCTCTCTCTCTCTCTCCAACCTTCTCTACCTTTATTTCTCTTTGCAGGTACTGATGTTTTTGGGCATATGTCCTTATTTTTTTTGTTTTATAGGTTTGGTGTTTTTTTTTCTATTTCCACTCCCCAAAGGTAAGACTCTCTCACTCTCTTTTCACTCTCATTCATCTCACTCTCTACCTCTCTCTCCACTCTAATGAAGGAGGATTTGGTTTTGCTAATCTTTTTTTGTGTATGGTTTTGCAGGTTTTTGCTTTCTCCCACTTCCTCTCTTTCCACTCTCCAAAGGTAATAGTCTCTCCCTATTTTTCTACTTTCCTTGGCATCTCACTCTTCTCTACCTCTCTCTCCACTCTAGTTATCTAGGATTTGGTTTTGTTAAGCTTTTTATAGGTATGGTTTTATAGGTTTTTGCTTCCTCTCTGTCTCTCCACTCTCCAAGGTATGCTCTAAACCCTCTCTCTTGCTCTTATTTTTTTTCAAGTTCCTTATTTTTTGGGCATAGCCATAGCCATAGATGCCCATGGCTTAAACATAGAGGCATGGCTCTATGCATGGAGTCATGACCATGGCCATGGGCATGCATGCATAGAGATTAAGATGCATGTATGTCCATGGCTCTATGCATGCATAGAGCCGAAGAATGGAGGCATGGATGCATGCATAGAGCCTAAGAATGGAGGCATGGATGCCCATGGCTCTATGCATGGATAGAGGCATATGCATACATGATTTCTCTATGCATGCATAGAGCCTAAGAATGGAGGCATGGATGCCCATGGCTCTATGCATAGAGCCATGGATATCTTCTTGTCCATTCTTAGACTCTATGCCCATAGGCATGCATGCATAGAGCCTAATAACGTGTCTAAACCACAAGCATGCCTACTAATCACGTGTGGTTTTGTCTAGATCATATGGTTGTCCCTCTCACCGACGAGGAGTATCGGGCATTTATGACCCGCATGACTCCTGAGAAACAGCACCACAGAGCAGCTTCTAAGCTCGAAGTCTCTCTTTCCACATCCACTTTATGACCTTCTCAGTCTTCAGCGTTCATCTCTTCCTCACGACGACGGAGAGATCGAGAGGAGATCACGGGGATGTTGTGGTGACACCAATGCCATCGATTTCTCCCCCCCCCCACACGATGACCTTCTCAGTCTCGTGGATCCCATGTCTCCACATCCGTACAAAATACACCCTAGGCTACACCTTCTCGTTGCAGTTCTACAGTCCCATCTACAACCGCCCCATCTATTGAGGTTACACCCACTCGCACCCCTTCTTGCACCCCACGTAGAGAGCTCCCACAGGGCTACTCATATCTTGTGGAGATGATGAGGGGGCCATCATCCAAAATGAGGACAAGAAGAAGGTTTTGGGCTGGATGCATGATTTGACAGCTTGGCCTTTTGCCATAGTGTCATGCTCCCCTGGAGGAAGCAAGATAAGGGGAGAAAGGATTATGTGATCTCCACGCTTCACCGAGAGTTTCTCGTACCCTCCATGGTGGATGACCATTTCTCCACATCCTACATGAACAAAAGAATGAGGGATTTCATGAGCCGTCGTCGATTTGAGGCTCGTGATGCTTATAGGGAGGGAAAAGGGAAGCCAAATTGGCTAGACAACGAAGAGTGGAAGATTATCAAGAAGGAGTTTAGACACTAGCCCGAAAAATGGAAGCAACAACTTGATGCGGCGAAAGCGCGCTTAGAGGTGGGCGCCTCTTCTCACCTTGGCAGTGGCAGTTGGGCAAGCTTTAACGAGGATTTCCTAAGTATTTTCAACTTGTATGCTAAGTTTTTTTTACATGGCATAATAACATGTATTAATATCTTTCTTTGCATATCTTGTAGTTTGAGTATATTGGGCGTGAGGCCACTCCTCATGAGAGGGGGTATGGTAGGAGGAAAGGCATAAAGTGCCTCGTTTACCAAGCTCCTCAATCGTGATGAGGAGGTACATAGTCTCTTTCTCTATCTCTTTCTCTTTACGATGTCGTCAATGTAGTCTCTTGTTCTTCCTCTCAAGTCTTAGCTTGATTTTTATTTTATAGGAGGATATTCCTGGGCCCTTGGAAGCTGTTGAAATCACTTCTGATGAAGACAACCAGGAAGAAGATGCGGGGGAGCAAGGGCAAGATATGGGAGATCAGCAAGAAGAGGATGCTAGTGACAAGGAAGATTACTGTCAGCCGGGTCATCTATTTTATCACTATTTTGTATGCCTAAGGGCTTAAACCCTTTCTTTTTTGTATCCCAAACTCAATGTAAATATTGATGATCGATACAATGATTTTGTGTTTGGCTCCAATAATTGTATTTTTAATATGTTCCAAATATTTACATGTCCTTAGATGGCTGCAGCCATTCTAGGACAGTCTGGGCAGTGAGGGAGGATGGTCCCCCCTGGGGCCATCCTCCATCAAAAAAATTCCAGTTAACAAAGTCGGTATTTAGGTTGGTATCATAGTCGGTGTTAGAGTCGATAACAGACTCAGTATAAAATTGGATATTATAGTCAGTAAAAAAATCGGTATTAAAGTCGGTATCAGAGTCGGTGTTAACAGACTCGGTATAAAAGTCGATATTCGAGTCGATGTTAGAGTCGATAAAAAACTCAGTATTAAAGTCGATATTAGAGTCAGAAATTTAGTTTGAATACTGACGATGTTACCGACTATACGTCACCGAGGCTGATACCAAGGCTATTACCGACTCCGACACTATGAATCCTAAAAATTGCTAAGTGTGATATCCTCGGTGCTACAATCGGTATCTGGCTGATATGTTGTAGTAATAGTAGGAGTATTGTAATAGGTAGGTGAGAAGAAGAACAAATGAATAGTAGCAAAACCTTTTTTAAAAAAAAGCATCCTCTTGTAGTCCTTACCCACCCCACCCACATGTCATCCTCTACAGGGTTTACCACATCCCTTCACTAGGCTTCTGTAACTCAAGCTTGCACCTTCGATTGGCAGAAATAGTAGAATTTAGTAGGAGAGTAAGTGTTGAAATTTGAGCATAATGATGAGCTATGGTGGATCAAACACTAGAATCAACATAATTAACAAAGTGATTTAGAAATGATTAAGATGTAATTAGTAATAATTAGCAAATAGATTAATGTAGGCATAGATACTCAAAAACCAGCAAATTCTCATTAGGGCTATGCCTCAATTTATAGAGTTTACATCAAGCATCAAATCCCATTGATTTCTCCATGATTCACTCCCAGAATATCTCCACCTCTTGCCTGATTCTCTCCACCTCTTCTCTTTTCCCTGAATATCTCCCAGAATATCTCCACACTCCTAAATTCCCTCATGCCACCCATTATTCTCTCCCAGTAGATTCTTCTAACCTTTTCACAGGTTCTTTCACAATTACATCTCCTCTTTTACAGCCTCTATCCAAGAGCTTGTTCCCACACACACCCTATTCACTTGTATTTTTCAACACCTCCCCTCAAGTGAATAATCCTAGCACACCTGGACCCTGTATCAAGTTTCCCTCTTACTTGATAGCTCGCGACCAGTGCCTCAAGTCCCTAAACTCCATAGTCCTTGACACTCTCTCTCTCTATGTGTCCAAGGCTACTATAAGTGCCCGCGACCTTGACTAAAGTGCTCACACATACATCTACCACGTGGCCTACATCATCGGTGGCTCAGAGGTGGTTTTACTTTATTGGGGCAGGTTACATTGGGTTGTGGGGTCTCTCTCTCTCTCTCTCTCTCTCTCTCTCTCTCTCTCTCTCTCTCTCTCTCTCTCTCTGTCTCTCTCTCTCTCTCTCTCTCTCAGAAAAGATGATCCGACTCCACTTCCTTTGGAGCCTCCATGAAGTTTGCCGCCGCCGATGTCGTTTCTTCTTCACTGGGTTTGCTGTAGCAGTCTCTCGCCATGTGTCCTAACTTTCCACATTTGTGGCAAGTGAAGGTCCTCCCTCCTACTCTGCCTCTGCCTCGTCCTCGTCCTCGAGAGAATCCTCCTCGGGTGAAGAATGCTTTTTCTTCTCCTGCTGTTAAGTCGAGCCCTTTCTTCTCTTTACCTCTGCTCTCTTGTTCCAGTAGAGCTGCTTCTATCTCATGTATCTTCAATTCAGGTACATTCTTTAGTGTTGCTACAATGTTTTCATAATCTCCTTTGTCCACACTCTTCAAAAGTACAGCTAATGCTTCATCATCTTCTACCTTTTTGCCAATAGCTGCCAGCTGTTGCTTAATGCTTCATCATCTTCTACCTTTTTGCCAATAGCTGCCAGCTGTTGCTTAATGCTTTTATATTTGTTCAAGTGTGTGATTAAAGGTTCACTTTCCTTCATGTCCAATTTGTAGAATTACATTAATAGATTTATCTTGTGTACCAAATAATTTATTGAGTTCATCCCATGCATCTTTTGCCCACTGTATCCCTGTGATATGATGAATGATTTCATCATTTAAACTGAGTGCAATAAGTCCCAATGCTTTTTCATTCCTACTCTTCCACTCATTTTCCCCTCTCTCTGGGCATTCATCTCTCCCTTCAACTAATCCCCACAGATTTTTCCTCATCAGCAAATACATGGTTTTTGTCTGCCATGTATAAAACTGTTCCCCATTAAATTTGGCTATTTCCTGTGCTGAACTCATGGTGATGTGAAGGGGGTCTTACCTCCAAATTCAAGATTCAAGGGCAGTGTCTACCCTTTTACAACTCAATCTGGTGTTTAATAGATGATTACAATAATTTTATCAGCATAAAATCACCAGAAATTACATTAAATTAAGGGTAACCAATTTGTACGGGATGGTTGGAGTATCAAACCAACTCCGATTTGCAATCTGAAGCTTTAGGGATCTGTATTTGAACCCTCAATTGCACCAAAATATAGTGATTAGCACTGATTAATCATTGATTAGCAAATTAATGCTCTAGTTTGTGTGCAAAAAACAGAGTATGCGGGGAGTCCAGATCTGGTGCCTTCCACTTCAAATGAGCTCAAATGCTTTCAAAGGCATCAATAGCAATGCTTCTAGTAGAGTATTAAGCCAAGAAACACAAGATTTGACCAAATATCGAAAGCTTAATCTCTGTTTTACCAAAGTCACCTGCAGATTTGATGAAGAGCTTGGATCTCACTGTAGACTTGATGAAATTGATTTCTGTCTTCACCAGTTTGTAGAGCATGCTTGATTACCCCTTGGGCTAAGAGGAATTAGAAACATTTGAACTGAGCAGGTAGGAATCTCAATTCTCCTTCAGAAAAACGACGCCCTTCAATCTGCAAAAATCGGCTGCTCTGCTGCCCCCGTCGGCGGTTTTTGATGCGTGGAGTAGATGGGCTTGAAGCCAAGTAGGTTAGCTAGCTTGTGTTAGAAGCACTGAGGCTAATTTTGACTGTGCAAGGAGAATGGAGTCCTCCACTGGCTGGGGGTGAAGAGGAAGGTGAAAAACTCACTAAAAATTGATTTTTTGCTAATCTTCTACTAATCCTAATTAATTAACTAATGGGCTCATAAATCTGATAGATTCTAGGCATGGCTCTGATACCATGTTGAAATTTGAGCATAATGATGAGCTATGGTGGATCAAACACTAGAATCAACATAATTAATAAAGTGATTAAGAAATGATTAAGACGTAATTAGTAAATAATTAGCAAATAAATTAATGTAGGCATAGATACTCAAAAACCAGCAAATTCTCATTAGGGCTATGCCTCAATTTATAGAGTTTACATCAAGCATCAAATCTCATTGATTTCTCCATGATTCACTCCCAGAATATCTCCACCTCTTGCGTGATTCTCTCCACCTCTTCTCTTTTCCCTGAATATCTCCCAGAATATCTCCACACTCCTAAATTCCCTCATGCCACCCATTATTCTCTCCCAGTAGATTCTTCTAACCTTTTCACAGGTTCTTTCACAATTACATCTCCTCTTTTACAGCCTCTATCCAAGAGCTTGTTCCCACACACACCCTATTCACTTGTATTTTTCAACAGTAAGGTGGTGTATTATATTAGCTAGCCACATTTTTCTTTTTTTACAAATTGCCAATGAGTAGAAAAACCATAAATTGTAGTTTCTTGTAAACCCTAAAGTTTGAAGATAAGATTAGAATTATCTTCACTTATTAGGGGTTGTTCGCCTGGAGAATATGAATTCCTTGGCATTCATATTAATGAGGTTTCCCATTTGTAATTCTTAAATATGTGTGTCTTTATTCACTGTGTTCCACATTGGATTTTGTGGCAAATGAGCTCTTCATTAATGAGGGTATCATTAGTAATTCTCCATCAATATGTGTATCTTTATTCATTGTGTTCTGCATTATATTTTATGGTAATGATTTCTTCATTAGATTTCTCCCTATCCATGTTTTGTGTTGTAACCCCTATGATTGGGCAAGTCAAGTCATGTATGAACCTATTTGGAGAGAAACATTGCACTCTTGAGCTCGGCACAAGCACTTAGTTGAGATATAGTATGGCTCCTTCCATGTGTGTATCTATCACGTCTCCTACTAGTCATGTATATGAACCTGTTTGCAAAGAGCAACAATACATTCTCAAGATCGCTATAAGCACTTAGTTGAGTAAAGGTATGGCTCCTCTCATGTGTGTGTCTATACTAAATGTGTAGATTTGTCTCCAATTTGTGAGGGTGGCAAAGGCTAGGCACATAAGGCACTAGGATGTTTCATTTGAGTCATGATCTTAGAACATAGAACCTAGCCTACACCAACATAAGAGAAAACTCATGAGCAAGAGAATAAAGTGTTGAAAATTTTTTGATTGAAGGGGAACATGGACCTTTCATAGTGTGATGTGTTCACATTATGTGGTTCTTGGTACAAAGGTTGTTTGATTTGGTCAAATTTAAAAAAGGAAAATGGTAGAAGAATAGTCAAAAAGGTGATGAATTAGATAGATAGAGATAGCACTTATTCAAGGTCAAGGAGGTGGATTTGGTCAAATTTAAAAAAGGGAAATGGTAGAAGAATAGTCAAAAAGGTGTTGAATTAGATATTTAGAGATGGCACTTATTCAAGGTCAAGGAGGTGGATGATATCTAGCTCTTGAATCAGTGAGAAGCGTTATGAGTTCTTTTCCTTGATTAGTGTGGCATTATTTAAGCTTATATTAATCTCATTTTAATTTTATTATTTTCTAAATCATTAAGTTAATCACTTGCTTTGATCCTCCATAGCCCATGTTTTCTAGCATGTGTGTGTGTGTGTGTGTGTGTGTGTGTGTGTGCACGCATGCACGTGCTTGCACATGTGCATGTATATGTGTGCATATATATGCGTGTGCGTGTACTGTATGTGTGCATGTGCATCCATATATGTGCATGCATGCATATGTCTGTGTGCACGTGTGCGTGTGCACGTCAAAGGGAGGGATATTATATGTTTAAGTATCACTTCATCCTTTTGTAATCTTGGACTTTATGAAAAGCCCATGATCTTAAATTAACTAAAGGTGAATTTAGTCCATGTAAAAAATGGGTGTAGAAATAAGTTGAGTCCATGACAAAAGGCTTTCTTGTAGAAATAAGTTGAGTCCGTGTAGTAAATGGGTGTAGAAATGAGTTGAGTCCATCACAAAAGGTTGCCCTTGACACATTTTTGGATCATTAAAACCACCATCACAATCGTTATCTTGAACATTAAGTAAAGTAACTTTTTTTAAAGCTTTGCACTAGATAAAAATAGAACAACTTTTAAATATATATTTTGTATTTTGCATAAGATTAAAGACACAACTTATTAGTCCTTTTACTATCTATCAAACATGAGACATAGATTGCCATTAGAACATCAAATATTCAACATGTGCCAAATTGACGTCACTTTGGGAAAAAAAATTTTGTGGTAGAAATGTATGCTTAAAATGCATCACAATTTGAAGTTTCGTGTATTTAAGGGTAACAAGTGACATCTTTTCAAATATGAATCATTTGAAGTTTACTATCACAAGAGATTTTTTTTTCTATAATTGTAATAAGCAACGTCTCCTACAAGTAGGATTTATAAAATTAATTCTCCTATAAGTAGGGTTTATAAGATTAATCTAGCAATTTTACGCATGATATATTAAAACTCACAAGCATCATTTTCTAAATTCATATTTTTAGCCCGTTCAAATGATGTTAACTATGGGTTGATAATTAATTAGTAATTTAAAAAAAAGAAGAAAATAAAAGGTTGTCTTTGAATTTTGGGAATGCTTCTAATTGTTTCTAAAAAGACATACAAAGCCTAGCTTTGAATCCAAAGTCCAAATTTATAGTAGTCTAAACTAAGGATGTTGTGGGGAAAAAATCAACGAGTTTTCAATGGAGACTTTTGACTTGGAGATGTGGAATCTAAAAACACGTGACTAAAAGTTGAATTCCATTGTTTATGACAAAAGAATGATTTTATTTCCTTGTGTGATACACCACATTTATAAACTTAGTATTAAAATTGAGGAAACATTCTTGTTTGTGTTCTCAATGTGTTAGAACATGACTTTTAATGTAATTGCATGTATTTTTCTTCATCATAAGAGGTGGAAGAGGGTCTTTAAACAAAGATACGGTGAGTAATTCTTCATCATAAGAGGTGGAAAGGGTCCTTAATAAAAGATGAGGAGAGTAAATTTTTTTTTGCCCTCAATAGGAATTTAAAATTAATGACAACATTCGAGTACTTTAACTATGACAAGTTATAAATGTTTCCATCATAAAAAATAGACTACAAGCATTGATAAAGCTACATGATTTCTTGTTGTATTCAAAAATTCCCCTTAAGATTTATTTAATGAAAATACTTGTAATTTAATAAAATTCTCTCAAAGAACTTTAGTGGAACTAAAAGGATTCTATCATTGGGACTTGCTAAAAGATGAAGGTTGTTGATGATTTTTTAGATGATTATAGCCACATGAAGTGTTTAAGAGAGAAAACAATAAGCTCATCTCTTGTGTGACTGAGTTCAATCAACATAGATAACAAATTTAGGTGCATAGTATATTTATATGTTCTCTCAATGAAGCTTCTTCATTTTTGGACCTCATAAGACCCAAAAACTTTTATAGTTTGTTCCAAAATGAATGAACACCACAAGAGGCAAACTAGCAACTATGATACCCGATTTTGGATCTTTATCTTTCTTTATTGTTAAAAAATAATATCGATGACCATTATGGAAAACACACACACACACACACACACATGTGTGTGTGTGTGTACATACATACATATACATATGTATGTATGTATGTATGTATGTACATACATACATACATACATACACATATGTATGTATGTATGTATGTATGCATGCACGCATACATACATATACATATGTATGTATGTATGTATGTATGTACATACATACATACATACATACACATATGTATGTATGTATGTATATATATATATACATATATGTATGTATGCATGCACGCATATGTATGTATGTACACACACATGTGTGTGTGTGTACGTGTGCATGTGTGTGTGTGTGTGTGTGTGCGTGTGTGTGTGTAGTGTTTACATATGCATCAAGCCCATAAGTGAGAGATCCCATGTTCAAGTCCTAGTCCTTGAACTTTCGTGCCCTCAAATCAATCATATGTGTTCAATTGGATTGGCTATGACATTTAAAGCATCATCTCTCTCTCTCTCTCTCTCTCTCTCTCTCTCTCTCATCATTTATTCTTTAAAATTGAAATATTTTGTAGTATAATATTGATTTCTTCAGTTGAAAAAGATTGTAAAGATATATCTAGTGATATGATTTAAGCAAGCACTTTATGAGTATAAAAAGAAAGTATGACATGGTTTTCTGAGCCTCCTCAAGAAAAGGACAGATGTTTGATTTCTTTCAAGATATTGAATGGGATTATATAGTCTGGACATGAGAAGTAGAAGTTACTATGATGATGGTGAGAGGTTGGGCTAGAAGATGCAAGGACAAGATAGCCTTCTCTTCTTGAGATTGATTTTTGGAGAGAGACACAATAGCTTTCTAAGGTGGGTTGACATGTAGAAGAAATAGCCATACATGATGATGGTGAGAGGTTGGAGGGGTAGGTGGAAGGATTCATGATATAGTGATGGCAATTTAACAAGGGAGGTAACCTGCACGAACTTATAAGACAAGCAAATATTTTCTAATATTTCAAGAATCAAAACATTGGGTAAAGGATGGATTGGACCGTCAAAAGTTCAAACTATCAATTGGAAAAATGTTCCCATACTTTATACATAGAGGAAAAATTTGGTCGAATCCAAAATTTGTAATGGATTGAAATATCTTTTTTTAGAAAATGTAAAAATGTTATTGTTTGCGATATTAGGTTTGTGTAGCAACCATACCAATCTAAACATGGTGTTTTTTTTAAAAAAAAAAGAGCAATCGTCAAAGTGGGTTTGAAGTTAAAGAAAGATATCCTAGAGCTACACGCATTCTTCTCAAATCCATGTTAGGATGCATGAAGGAGAAAGCACTTGTGTGACAATGTTCTAAAACTTTCAGTATATTTCACATTCTTTTGTGAGCTATATGTAACTTGGGAAACAAATGTGAAGTTGTGTATGTCTAATGTGGGCTCTATAGCACTAAAAAAACCCAAGTTTTAGCGTATTTTTCTTGATGAAAAGTTAAAATCCTAGTTGAAATTTGTTAAAGTCTTGGTTTTCAAGAGACAAAAATAACATAGTTAAGTTAAAATCCCATCGATTTTTCTAGATTTTAGTGCTAAATCCCAATTACCTTTGGGCCAATCTAAGCTGGTTTAGTTAAATGTACGAGTCCATCAAGTGTTAAGATTGGATGATTTTGTTTAAATAGCCACATTTATATATTTTCTTGATGTCACATTTAATATATTGCAGGAGCTTTGTTGTAAATGATGGCCTTAGCTAGCTGCCCCATAGGAGTGGTCGTTTCTGTCAATGTTGGTGGAAAAACGCCGTGTGCAAATTAATGATAATTTGCAACTTGTTGGTGGAACAAATTAGTGATAATTTGCAACTTGTTTTGATCGGTTGGGAATTAAGTATATTCTTCAGCAGTGGGTCACATGTACCTGGCTTTACCCCCGAAATTGCGAGAGAGGGTACATAATTCGTACATGTCACTAGGGTAGGTTCGAACCCGAGGACTCATGTGAGAGAGGCATAGGTACTAGTGCTAGGTTAAAGCCAAGGGGGGGGGGTGAGAGAGGCATAGGTACTAGTGGTAGAGGCTAAAGCCAAGGGGTTCTAGGTACTTGGGAGGGGGGGGTGTGTGTGTGTGTGAGAGAGAGAGAGAGAGAGAGAGAGAGAGAGAGAGAGAGAGACTACTCTTAGATTCCAAAATTAGTTATGTTATTGAAGACAAGAAAGGTGTGAGACTACTCTTAGATTCCAAACGTAGTTATTTTATTGAAGACAAGAAAGGAGGCAAGGTATCAAGGGCCAAAAAGGGGGTGTGATGTCAGCAACAGTGTATGTGTGTGTGTGTGTGTGTGTGTGTGATGATGATGATGATGTGTGTGTGTGTGTGTGTACTAGGCCAATGTGAATGTGTGTGTGTAGGGAAGGGGTGGTGTTCTTCATGAAAAGCATAGAGAGTTGTAAGCAAATTTAAAAAGCTTGTCCAATCTTTGGAAAAGAAAGCGTTATAAAAACACACACACACACACACACACACACACACACAGTGCACACACACATCCCACCTTGCTTTTTGTAGTGCCAGAGTGGGCACCAATTATCATCAGAACAGCACCTTCTTGTACCTGCTTTCACTGCTTCTTCCATTACTTCTAGCTCCTTCTTTCCCCCTGTCTTCACAAAGCCTCCCCCCTCAGAGCATCCATGTCCATAGCCTTCGCCCTTTTTTTCCTTCATTTATTGATATTTTTGGACTCTCATTAAGTTTTTTTTTTTGTGGGTTTCTCTTAATTCATCTCCATTTATCCCCACCATGACCCCTCAGCAGCAGCAGCAGCAGCAGCATCACGTTCTGGTGGGCGATGCTCGATCCAACGGCTGGCACGCTGCTGCAGATGGACGATCCAACGGTTGGCCCCTCGGCTTGCAACCCCTCAACCTTCGAGTAAGACCATTGGAGCATCATCTCCGCCTCTCTGATGCTGCTTCTTTCCTCATCTCCACACCCTCCATGACCTCAGAGTCCTCCTCTGATCTAGACACAGAGGTAATCCTCTCTTGTTGATTAGGCTTAATTTTTAGCATTTCTTACTTTGATTGCTTGATTAGGCTTAATATTATCCGCTTATCAATCAACCTCTGCTTTAAGTGGTTTGCAATCCTTACTTTGCACAGTGGTTTATTGGCATACATTATTAATTTGTGTATTTATTGATGTCGATTGATGTATTTACAGTGTATATTTGTCTTGTCTATGACCATGATTGTTGTTGATTAAGGATAATTCATGAAGATAATCAACATCAATTTTGCACTTTGTAGTCCTGATTATCTATGTTATTTGATTAATGTGTTACCTTCTCTTGCTGCTTAGTTTAGTATTATTACTTATGCTGAGTATTACTATTATTACCTGTACTAGTTGTATGCTGATGATTAATGTTTGCTAAATACTTTATGCCTTGCAATAGCTTCAATTATTGAGAAAATAACTACAAATTTTGCTGTTTAAATGGTGCAGTCAACAGGCTCCTTTTTTCCTGAGAAGAGCACAACATTGGGCAGCCTGATTGGCATCCATTCAAACTCACAAACTGAGCAAAATCATGCAGTGGTAGCACATCAACTACTGGAAGCAGAGAGGAGAAGAAAGAAGAGCGCGGGCCCGGGCGGGGGTGGCAGCGCCGCCGCCCGGGCCCGCTTGTGGTGCCCACTGTTGGGCTGTGGAGGGGGGGCACAGCAGGAGCCAATGGGCATGTCACCATCTCTAGCCCATCTATTGGAGGAGGAGAGGAGGGCAACGCTCTCTCAAAGGGAGACCACCAACATGGAGGAAGGATACACACAGGAATCAGAAGAAGAGGGGGGGGTTTCTATTGAAGAAAGCATGCTGCATGGAAACACCCTCTTTGACAATGAGGGGATACTGCCCCCTCGCCCATCAGGGGCCCCTTTGAGGCTCATCTTGCAACAAGCTAGCCCTAGCTCATCCTACCTCTCTGCTGATTGGAATGTCTTCAATGGGAGAAGTGCAGGCCTTCATCAACACAGTAGAGGAGACCAAGGTCCCAGCCATGGCCGCTTCCCCACCTTCTGGCCAAACCTTTGTGGTGCAAGTTTGGCCACCAGTTAATACGTTGCCCTAAAATTGTGGTATAACCTTAGGGTGTCTTTTCCTCTCTTTTTCTTGTTGCGAAGATGGTATATACCATCGCCTCAACAAGTGTGCCATCCGTCCGTCGTGTAGTCCCTAGGCATCGAACCCAGGTCCCCATAGTGGAACTCGACCATTCTACCAGCTGAACTACACGCACGTCTTTTCCTCTCTTTTTATGCTCATGAATTGCTCTCTTTTGATGCTCCTCACCATAAATACACTGCCCCCTAGCCTTTTTCTATTATTTATGCTCATAAATTGATAAATACTTATGAGCAATCTATGCTCATAAATTGCTTCCTTTTGATGCTCCTCACCATAAATACTACCCCTAGCCTTTTTCTATTTTCATGAAGTTCCTCCCCCCCCCCTCTCGCATACCGTGCTACCATAGCCACACTTGGGCAAGGAAATTTAAGGCAACTCTGCTTACCCCTTCTTTCTACCTAGGTTTAAGGCACTTTGATTTAGGCAATTCATGCAAAAGTGCTCTCATGAATTCACTTATGTTTGTACCTTTGGATGGTCACACCTAACAAAGTCTTATCAATGACAGTTGGTGACCAAAATCAATCTCGTTATGGGTTAGGGAGATGTGTGTAACCAGCTTAAAATAAACAAGAAATAAAGTTAGGCCCGTTTACACCTCTTTTTATTATCCAATGAAGTATGGTCAGAGTTTGGTTTTTTACATGCCATTTCTTGTCTAATGTGTATGGCAAGGTTAAAGTAAACAATAATCATGCTTAGGTCCTTTCTTGTCCATCAAATGGAGTTAGACCCTTTACACACACTTCTTGGAGCTAAGCCCCTTACGCACACTTCTTGGAGTTAGTTTTACACACACTTCTTGGAGTTAGTCTTGCACACACTTCTTGGAGTTAGGCCCCTTAGACACACTTCTTGGAGTTAAGCCCCTTACACGCACTTATTGGAGTTAGGCCCTTACACACTTGTCAAGTTTAACTTCTTCTTTAGAACCTTTAGAATTGTGTGGCCTAGTTAGCTATCTAATTTGATTCTAATAATTGAAATCTTGCTTGTAGAAGCTAGTGGGAATTACTTATGTTTTTTTTAAATCTTCTACATTTGAGGACTTCTTATTTCAAAGAGGAAAATCTAGTTGAATTCTAATTGGCATCCATTCATATTCACAAACTAAGCAAAATCATGCAATGGTAGCACATCAACTACTAGAAGCAGAGAGGACAAGAAGGAAGAGAATAGGTGGTGCAAGTCAAGGCCACTTGTGATGCCCATTGTTGGGCCATGGAGGATGGTCACAATAGGAGTGAATAGGTATGTCCCTATCTCTATCTCATCTCTCGGAGAGGAGGGCAACACTCTAACAAAGGGAAACCACCAACATTGAAGAAGGATACATACATGAATTAGAAGATGTTTTTTTTTTCTATTGAAGAAAGTATGAATTAGAAGAAGATGGGTTTTCTATTGTAGAAAGCATTCTTCATAGAAGCAACCCCTTTGATAATGAAGGGATATACTTCCCCATATGGAGAATCTTTTAACTCTTCTTGCCACAAACAAGCCCTATCTAGTCTTGCCTCTCTGATTGGAATGTCTTCAATGGGAGAAATGTAGGCCTTCCCATCATCACCACAATAGAGGAGGCCACAGTCCTAGCTTGGCTACTACTCCACCTTCTAGCCCAACCTTTATGGCAGCTTGAGCATAACTTTGGCCTATTAATAAGTGTTAATTCATTGGTTTAAATCTGATTGTCTTTCCTCCTCTTTTTCTTTTTCATATATTATTCTCTTTTTATACACATAAATTGCTCTTTTTTTGTAATATGAGAGAGGGTATTGAATCTTAGATGCCACTAGGTAGATTTGAACCCAACATTTATCGCTAGAGAGGCATGGGTGCTACCACTAGGGGCATAAATTGCTCTCTTTTGATGCTTGCTATAGATATTATCATTATCCCCCCTTCTTTCTCCCCATTAAGATTCAAGGCAACTTTGTTTTTTTAAAGAAGACACATAATGATATATTAGGTGTCAAGATTTGAATTCACAATCCTCCTCCTCACATGGCGTGGAACAATGATTAGGTGTCAAGATTTGAATTCACAATCCTCCTCCTCACATGGCGTGGAACAATGACCACTTCGGAAAGGGGACTTAAGGCAACTTTACTTCCCCTTCTTTCCACTTAGTTTAAGGCATTTAAGTTTAACTAATTTAAGCAAAGTTGTTCTTTCTTATTGCCATGGATTTACTTAAGTTTCTAGTTACTATTATATGGAGTCTATGGATTATAATAGGTGTGACCAAGATGGGTCTCTATTGGTTGGGAGATGTATGTAACCAACTTAAAGTAAACAATAATAAGAGTTAGGCCTTTCACACACCTCTCTTGTCCATCTAATAATAAGATGGATGATAACATGTGTGACCAATATGAGTCTCTATGAGGTGTGACTCTATGGGTTGAGAGATGTATGTAACCGACATAAAGTTAACAATAATAAGAGTTAGGCATTTCACACAGCTCTCTTATCCATCCAAATCATATTGCCTCTATAAAAGTCAAATCCCATCACGTGATCTAATCACCTCTATACCCATGAAGTATAGTAGCTAACCTGAATCTTTCATTTAAACTTCTTCTTAAGAAGCATCTTCACCTCATCAGTATAGATGACCACTAGTAAAATCCCCTTGTTAGCCTTTTTCTGATAAAGTAAGAAATCAACATTGGATATCCCAAATCCAATAGTGACAAGATACTTCCCAACCATGCCGTTGGTGTGTGGTTCAAACCATATAAGGCTTTGCACAACCCGCAAACAAAATTTGGGTGTGCCCCATGTGGATCAAGGGAAAACCATTAGGGGTTTACAAAAGACCATACCAGTATATAAACGTATATGACATGAAATCCATAAGACATAGGGACTAAAAATAAAGAGCCCATTCAACTTCTATGTTAGTGAAATTAGCCTCCTAAGTGGGGACTACTACTCCCACATTTGTTTTAATTTCTTCAACCATGTTGACTTTAGCTCTATTCTTGTGGTAACATATGTCTTCAAGGTGTCCAAGTAGGGACATTCCAACTTTGTCTTGTCTTTGTACCTACACTCCTTGAGCATATACCCAAGTCTTCCACATGTGTGCATTTTGAAGTTGTTAGATTTCCTTCGTTTATTGATTGGTTTTTGGTGAAGTAGGCACTAGTGTCAAGGTTTACAACTTCTAATCTATTTCTCCTCTTCAAGAAATGCAATCTCAATGCCTTCAAGAGTGGGTTCCTTCATGTCTTTTAAAGTAGGCATAATATTATCAAATTCAAGAGGCATGGACTTAAGTAATATAGCAATAGCATTGTTTTCCTTAACTTCTTTCTAAATAGCAGCAAGTTGAGCCAGTAGACTTGTCATCTTATTGATGTGAGATGGTAATGTATCTTCCATTTTCATGCTTAAGCTATAGAAATCAATTTTTAAGATGATCTTGCTATTGAGACCCTAGACTCCAAAGGCTTGATCCAAAATTTCCCAAGTTACTTCGGAAGAGTCAGTCCCCACATGATGGATATAACCGTTGTCTAGTCCTTGGCTAGTCCTAGGGCAATCATGGCTAGGGCTTTATCATCCTTAGTTTTTCTAGGTAAGCTCTTCATTTCTTATGGTGACCTTAGGAATTAGACCTTTGGCAATCCCCTTATCCCCTAGATCCCTTCTTTCATCAATAAAAACTTCATCTTTACTTTCCAAGTATGGAAGGCATGTCCTACAAATTTCTCAATGGGAAGTGATGTGGATGCCATTTGTGAGAGGGTCTTACCTTTGACTCAAATGTATTTTCTAGCTCTCTTACAAGGAAGAAAAGAAAGGCTCTAATTTTTCAACTACTAAAACTCTCCCGAATGCATGTTGTTACATAAAAATGCTAATAAACCAAACCCTTTATGTATAGTAGTATGGATTAGTGGCTAATTTGGGATTTGATTCATGGCCTTTTACTTACCCTAGTCAATGTACGATGTTGCTTTTACTTCCAATAAAATGAACCATAGTCCCTAAGATCATGACTAAAACCATTCCTAATGTCCATATAAAACTATAATTGGAGGTGGCCATTAGGAGAGCCAATATCCAACAAACCTCTCCACTGGCTATCTGACTCTAGTAGACTTGTGTACACTTGGATCATTGCCAGGTGGCAGTGGGAAGAGAATCAAAAGTTTAATTGCTCCAATAACCTCGATTTTTTTTCCTTTGATTAAGATTGTTAATCAAAAACAAATTCCGCTGTAGCGATCTTCACTAATTGCATTGAGTCCTTGGGATTTATTGTATCTAGAATGGGATCTCAGCAGACCCTACCAAGATTCAAGCTATCATTGAGACTGGTCGAAGCCAAAGAATGTAAGGGAAATGAGAGGACTTCTCTCTCCAAAATTGATTTATGGGAGATTACACACCATTCAATATAGATTTTCCTTTGCAACAATGGTTTAACAATGTGATTATGGGACTCAAACCTCCTTCAAGAGCTGATTTCATCTATATAGTTAGATCGAGAAGAGATTAAGAGAATTGAAAAACCACTTTTCAATGCTAAGGGTGGTTTTGTTCTTGTGCAGAGTGGTTTTCCACCTTCTTTCCTTGCCCTTGATCTTCAATCACATCCAATGGTGCACAAAATTCACATAACCATGCCTTCTTTTGCCCAAAAGTCTTCCACACCTTCTCTTCTTTATCTCTTGAATTTTTGAATAAACTCTTCCTTTGTCCAAAGTCTTTGTATCCTTGTTGTAGGCTTTTTGCAGATTCTCTCTCCTCGTGCAAGTATTTTGAATTTGTTGAAAAGCCTTCAAAACTTGCTCCAAGCCAATAATCTTTGGTAAAAATCAATTTCTTGTTTTTTCTTCTTCAAGTCTCCATGACCCAAATTCAATACATGAATTTTCTGTGCTCTTATACCACTGTTACATGACCAAGGTACATGGAGAATTGATTAATCCATAATTTAATAAATAACCAAAAGAACCATAGATACCATAGCATAACTCAAGAGCATAAAATCAAAGAACACAAGATTGGGTGCAATCTTCCCCCTCATGCGTGTCGCTCTACTTCCACGACATGAGTATTTTGAGATTTCTAGTCAATACATAGCCTAAGGAGCTATCAATAGTTATGCGTATAAAATTGGGCTTGCTTTTTCACTTTTACAAAAATAGCTCAAACACTAGAGCTTGTTCATACACTAAGTGTAAATAATTAAAACTCTTCTAAAATATGTACTAACAATATAGCAACGCCACACACAAGCATACATAAATAATATGTACAATCTTTTGACACATGGCCAATAAAATAATATGAAATAATAATATTCTGAGATGATATAGATAAGATCGTCTCTATGTGACACGCGCACTGATCATCACCTATCTCACAAACGTAAACACATTAGTTTTTTCAATTAATTTTTCTTCTCTACAATTAATCACAATATGAAACGTTAATAGGCACAAACACAATATACACTTACCACTTGTTTCACTATGATGAGAGTATCATTATAAATATCATCTAGCATGGTGTGTATTGCCACTTGTTACACTTTCAATTAGCATGGCACATCAATTGTATAAATTACTTGTTTCACTTCAACCGTGTGTAGTTGTCTAGTATAGTCGCATGGTCTCAAGCTATGCCAATAACACTAGGTAACCAATATTTTATGTGGGGTCACCTATGATACCAATTGACTAGGATGGCACATTAGCGTCTGGGCGTCCCCATATAACTAAAGGGTAGACATTATGTAACAATATTCTTCAGCCACCATTGAATATTGGCATGTCCAATAATGCGGTTACACCAAATATCAATGTCTATAATCACACGTGTACCATGTGTAAACATTATAGATTTTAGGCATGCTTACATCCAACTCTGTTTCCCTTTGCAACCAAGTGGCACTGGTTATTGAAGTTTTCCACATAACATCCATGAGGGTTAGACCTTACTTGTAGACCCTACTTAATTTGCCTGGTGAAAATTAGGTTTTTTTTTTGTTGGGCACATGAAGCACACATTAGCAAGGTACTTCATTTTTCAATCATGTATAGTATCAGCACTGGTTTCTACATAACCTGTTTTTTTCAAATCTCTCAATTCTCGAAACCACTTAACCACGATGACTAGTCATGTGGTTAGATGCACTAGAATCAACATCAACTAAATTTTGAGATGCATCTGCAGTCGTGGAGCTAAGCATATGATGCATCACAAATAGTTTCTCACATCTATTTTTGGCTTCTTTGCATAGTTTCCTTGCTATAATTTTTTACTTTTTGTTTCATTTTTCTTTCTATACATGTCCTTGACTATTGTAGCTACTTGTATAGCTTTTTATAACTGTACTTGACTATAGCAGCTACTTGTATAGGTTTTTATATAATTGTCCTTGACTATAGAAACTACTTGTATAGATTTCTTTTGAATCAAAGGGGAAGAGGCGGAATGTTACACTTACCCATGTACTTGTGTCCTTGACTAGTAGCTACTTGTAGAGATTTTTTTTCAATCAAAGGAGAAGAGATGGAATAGTACCTTTATCCATGTACTTCTTTCTTTGCTTACCTCTTGAGCTCATTACACAAACCGGTGCTCTAATTCCATGAGAAGAATGTAGGAGAGGGTAAGCTTGAGCTCCTTGTAAAAAGAAATCTTCTTCACATATATACAAAAGAATAGACAAGCACACAAAAGAGAGATGCATGGTTGAATTTTCTTCCTTCTTCTTTCTTCTTTCTTCTTTCTTCTTTCTTTCTTATTTTCTTCTCTACTACAATAACATGAAGATAAGCATCAACACTTCCACCAAATACACCCTTTTCCTTTGTAAACCATTCCAATCAAGAATCTTGATATCCACTCGAGTTAACATGGTCTTGCTCATTTGTCCTCTTTCATAAGGTGCTTCATCATCTTACTTTTCTGTAGTGGAAGCTTATCTTTTCTTAGATGACACTAGAACTACCCGCCCGTGTGATCAGCAACATTCTTGGATCAAGATGCCATCCAAAACACAAGGACAAAATCATCTAGATATTCCTTGAAAATTTCTTGCATCAACCAACTAAAAGTAGCCGGTACATCTGTCAAACCACCGGGCATTACTATGAACTCATAATGTTCATACCTTATATTAAAGGTAGTCTTTGGAATCCTCATTTGATAGTATCTTATATTCATATCAATCTTGGTAAAAATTTAAGCACCTTACAAATGATCCAAGAGTTCATCTATCCCGATTTTAAATCAATCTCAGTAAACATTTGAGCACCATGCAAATGATCCAAGAGTTCATCTATCCTGATTTTCAAATCAAGCTTGGTAAACATTTGGCACCATGCAAATGATCCAAGAGTTCATCTATCCTGGGGATAAAATATTTATTCTTAATGGTGAACTAGTTTAATCCCTTGTAATCAATGCATAGTCTCAAGATTCCATCTTTCTTTCTCAGACGTTCCCCGATTTCAACATGCATATTTTCCATGAAAGAAATCATGTCTAGTTGGTTATCCTCCATGTGACCACTACTGGAGATGATGAGTCAACTCATCTCTTAGCGTATCTCCCCTTTGGCTACCACTTCCACGGATCTCATCCCAAAGGGCCTCTAAGTACTCCTTGCAACAAGCAACCCGATTTTTCTCAGTGCATTCACAATAGTCCACAATAATTTGTAGACGTTTAGAGCTTGGCTGTCCAGATGGAGACCTTGACTGAGCAAGGTGTTTTGCAACTCGAACATTCATCAACTCAAAAGAGGTAGACAAAGCTACTCCTACATTGGAAGCACTACGGCATTTGAGTTGTTATTATCATTCTGGATGCAAAAATCCAAAATGAATATCTTAGGATCTCCATTTGCGAAAATCCAAAATGAATATCTTAAGGCTCTACAAACATCTCTTTATATCTTTGTCAACATATAACATAACCCTAATAACCCAATTGTATACCAACACTATATA
This sequence comes from Cibotium barometz, assembly GCF_041138505.1. NCBI lineage: Eukaryota > Viridiplantae > Streptophyta > Polypodiopsida > Cyatheales > Cibotiaceae > Cibotium > Cibotium barometz. The sequence continues at coordinate 30,717,483 of NC_141109.1, forward strand.
CATGTAGATACCTCATTGTTTGATAGAAAAAGTACACAATGATAACTCTTAGCGATACATATAATTGTCTCTCTAAAAGTCTAGTATTGGCAAAACCATAACAAAAGTTCTTTACTTTTTAAGAACATTTCTCTACTATTCTAAGGCTACTCTAAGGCCCAAATATGCTCTCTCTACAATCTCAAAGGTAATGGTCTAATAAATGAAAAGTTTCTAGCTTAGATAGCCAAGCATATCAATATTATAAACTGTATTTATGTGCACACTCTAAAGTATTAGACGTGGAAAAAATTATTATTACATTAACATTTTCCATACAAATTATCAATTTTATAACACTCGATGAGATAGAAAGAGATATAGAAATTATTTTAATGTGCAGTCTCTTCTCTCTTAGCTAACCAAACATATGAACATAAAGAAATATAGAAAGTATTTTAATGTGTAGTCTCTTCTCTCTCTCCCCTCTCTCTCCCCTCTCTCTCTCTCTCCTCTCTATTTTAATGTGCAGTCTCTTCTCTCTTAGCTAACCAAACATATGAACATAAAGAAATATAGAAAGTATTTTAATGTGTAGTCTCTTCTCTCTCTCCCCTCTCTCTCTCTCTCTCTCTCTCTCTCTCTCTCTCTCTCTCTCTCTCTCTCTCTCTCTCTCTTAGCTAACCAAACATATGAACTTAAATAAATCTCTTTATCTATGCATCACATATTAACAACAAATACACAAATAGATAGAGACAAAAAGGGCAACAATAAGACTATCCTCAAGTTGAAGAGAGAATGGTATTTGAAACCACCAACTTTGATGCTATCATTCTTGTGCTTGCCTCTACACAATAACACAGACACCAAAACAATATAAAACTTACGGTCTCTCTATTTTTATCACCCTGTCCTAGCTACGTTTCACACCAAATACACAGAGAAAGGCAAGAGTAACTATTTGTGTATTACATGTGTGTGTGTGTGTGTGTGAGAGAGAGAGAGAGAGAGAGAGAGAGAGAGAGAGAGAGAGAGAGAGAGAGAGAGAGAGAGAGAGAGTATAGAGAGAGAAGAGACATCCATCAATAATCTTAAAGATTATTACATTATCTTTACCAATTTTCTTAAAGGAATGCACTTCAGTATTTCCCAAAAATGAAGTGTTTTTCCCCGGAGCTCCTACATCTGCTATCCACAATGTGAAAGCCATCGGGTAATCCCAATGCCTCTTTAATTAAGAGGAGCTTGAGATTGTCATCAAGCCTATAGGGGTCTAAGACTATATAAATATACCGTGGATTAATATCATCCCATCTATCAAATCAAAGAACTTCCCATTTTCGGCTAGGTTGGTATCCAAAAAAAAACCCAATTGTGGCATCTCCTCAAAGAAGATCATATCTGACAATTTATTATTGTCATAGGTCAACTTTAGAATGTCTAATGACATGTCTCTACATAAAACATAATCAAACTCTACATTAATAACAATCATAATTTTTTTTATAGTTAGCGACATAGAGAGAGAGAGTATAAGAAAAGAATGAGAGAGACAAAGACAGTATTTATATAAAAAAATACAAACTATTCAAATACCAAAAGCGACCTGCTAGCACCAATGGTCATAGAAGAAGAACACAACCATATTTATTTTAGAAGGAACTTATGCTTTGGGATACATTTAATAACTTTATCAAATACTTGTCATACTTGATCTCTATCGCCAGAGACATTATAGTTTATTTCATAAAGATCAATCAAGCCTAGCCTTTCTTTAATATTCATTAGCGTAATTTTTTCATCTAATTTTTTTAAATCTAAACATATAATAATTTTAAAAACATCGTTCCATCTATAGCAACTTGAACCGACCATGGCCCAAACCAGCTTGCACTATGAAAAAAGTGGTGCTCAAATTCTGTAGCCAAATTCACCCTTTCCTCTAAGGAAAGAGTACTCCTCATGTGCTTTAAAAAAAAATACAAGTCACCTCTTCCATCTCTACCAATCATACATACATACATACATATAAGTAAGTAGATGCATGAATACTATGTGCATGTGTGTATAAATCATAATTGTAACTGCTATATGCATGCGCGTGGATGTAAAAATCATAATTGTAACTACTATGTGTGTGTACGTGTGTTTGAATTTGTACATTTGGATGCTTACCCTTTTGTGTGTTTACATGTGTGTTTGAATTAATATATGTAAGTCCTTACCCTTTTCTAGGTGGGTGTGTGAGTTTGTGTGTGTGTGTGTGTGTGTGTGTGTGTGTGTGTGTGTGTGTGTGTGAATGTGTGTGAGAGAGAGAGAGAGAGAGAGAGAGAGAGAACACTTCTTCATTATTTACAACATCATAATTATTCAAATAAGATAGTAAAAAGTGTCTTTTTAACACCCTAACCATTAATATAAAGAAGTTGCACTTAGTATTCAGCACTCCCCCTAGGTGTAAGTAAAACTTGGATTCTTATAAACCTACTATACAAAACATATGGCATGATGTATACTACAAAGTTAATGCACATACAAAATACATGCCATTCAAATCACAACCCCACATAACCTTTTATCCCACTTTAAAGGCAACAAACATGCAAGGGCACACACGCACACACACATGGGCAAAATGTATGTATGTACACACTCTCTCTCTCTCTCTCTCTCTCTCTCTCTCTCACACACACACACACACACACACACACACACATTTGAAGGTTATCTATTAGATATTAACCATGGACAACCAATTTTTAAACCAATTCTAGGATTAAAATCTCTTTTTGGATGTGTTTCAAGGAGGGTTAGGGTGAGCCATAACATTTTTGGTGCTGCCGGGGAGCCATCCCCTGGCTTTTTCCATCATTTTTTCTCTAATCTACACATAACCCATTGCCCATTATCTTGATTAGTGGTTTCCCATGAAAAAGATGTGGATTTGATGGTGATTTGTGTGAGATTTGTTGTAGAACAGCTCTCTTTTTTGTTTTTGAAAAGAATGTTTTTTATAAAAAATTTAGATTAATTTGTTATTTTTGTTGTTGTTTTTATGGTTTTTCATGTTCTTAGGGCTTGCACATAGTTATTAGGCTTAGTTTGCATACATTGCATCAAACAATGCAAGAGAATGCAATTCTTAGTGAATGTTAGCTCTCTTTAGTTTAAGCATAGATCTAAGATCATTAATTTGAGTTTAATTATGTGTTTTTTGTTGAAATTACTTGGATTAGAGTGTTAGGAAGTACGAAAGAGCCAAAAGCTCTCTTTAGTGAATGTTAGCTCTCTTTAGTTTAAGCATAGATCTAAGATCATTAATTTGAGTTTAATTATGTGTTTTTTGTTGAAATTACTTGGATTAGAGTGTTAGGAGGAAGTACGAAAGAGCCAAAAGCTATACAAGATGCAAAAGTATGCACATTAAAGACCACCACACAAACCTCAACACCCATATGTACGACACAAGATACAAAGACCCAAAAGAAAATTTGATCTCGTCGCATGGGTAAACACAATGAAGAACCGACAAACCAAAGAAATCCAAAAAATGAAACAAGTTCTAGTATATCGCTAAGTGTGGATGAAACAAGTTCTTACTCTTCGCTCAGTGCACCACATAGACCAAACCACCCCAAATGGATAATGATAATCACATGACATATGCGGAACGCAAAAAGCAAGCTCAGGAGAGTATGCGTAGCTTGGTTGAATGTCTTAGAGGGTCACCGGTTGTGATTGAGCCTCATAATGCTAATCCTAAAAGAGCAACCAAGATTCAAAGCCTAGAAGTGTACCGCTTCCCCTTTCAAGAGGAAGAAATACTCTCTACAGAAGAGTCATTTGAGACAGACTGTACGAACTATAGGCTTGAGAAAGCACATGAGAAATTTGATAATTCCCTTACAAGATTAAAACACTCTCTCAAAACCTCATTCGGAGAAATGCTCTTCTCTCATGATAAAGCCAACATCACATTAGCACTTGCACCTTTAATGGCTCATCCTGAGTTATACAAGGACATAATGAACTCCATAAAACAGGACTGTGAGGATTCACAAGTTTCCAAATAGCCCTCATTAAGAATTGTCAGAGGGCCAAGTGTGCCAGTGTATGCATTGGGTACTCTTGAAAAAGCTTAGAGGATGAAAGTTAATGGGAATATGAAACAGACATAGGATCTGAAGCTGAAAAATAACCGAAACACCCATGGTTCCTTTGGAAGTTTCTATCATGGTATGGTTGGATTTCCCTATAGGCAATGATGTTCAACGCAAACGCGCATTGATTAGCCCTCGAGCAAGTCATAACATCATGACAATAGACACGGGTGTCATTGGGACAACCTAAACTCATCCCGACAAGCAATAGTCTTGCAAAAGGAACCAATGAACAAAACATTGAAGTTCCAGGTTACTTTAGATACACTACTCAAACAATCGATGGAGCGATATGGACTATACATTTCATGTTACCCTTAGATTCCCTTGAGTATGATGTCATCTTTGGTGGACCTTGGATAAGTAAATCGTTGTATTCACTAGATGAATAAGGCAAACAATCACCTTGAACACTCCTGCAGGCAATGTACAATTGCCTGCAGGAGGAAGAAACCTTGCACGAGATGGAGCTTCCAACATATCTTACTGAAAAGATCCCTAGGATTTTGGTTGGATTAGAAATTTCAAGTAAAATCACCATAGCTCAAGCACAGCTTTATCCAACACGAGAACACAATCTCATGACTCTCGAGCTATGGGATTTGTTAGGTCAACCAACACTCATCAAGACACATCCTGAAAGGATTACCTTTACACAAGACTTGAACATGCCATGTTTGGGGTACTTTGAATATACAATGTATATTTAAACTAACCCCCTCACTTACAAGTTTTTTGTGGTTGAGTATGCGTTGGAAGCAAATTTGATCTTGGAGCATAAATGGAATGTTGCTACCCAAGCACCACTATGCTTTGCCAGACGATAGAGTCATCATGATGGTCAACGACAAAAAGCTGACAATACCATACTTCCAGGAAGAGGATACCATCTACGAAACAACCAACTCCGATTAAAGTCTCTACTCCTTCAATTCCATCCTTACCTATGAAGTTCGATGCCAAAATCTCGCAATGAGCAGCTATTCCTGAAGAAGTTCCCATAGCCAAACCATCCATCTCTAACAAGAAACTCAAAGGAAAGACCCCGGAGCCTATGCATCTTCATCAACAAACCTCACCAATGGAGATAACCACATGCTCAAAGGCCTCATCTCATCGCGACAACCACTCCACAAGAGACTCTAACCTCATCATCAACAATGCCAATGAGTCAAACCTACAGCCTTTAGCGCCAACCAAAGTCAAGGAGGGCCCCAAACCTTCCACATATCAACCCTAAAGAAAACTCCACCAAGACTCCCACAATCATGATATCTTAATAGTATCAAAATGTGGGTGGAGAAGTAGCTACTTGTAGCTCAAGGCTACTATGAAGGTGCCAATCAAATTTGGGTACCTTGACAGTCAAGGTACCCAATAAAATTTGGGTACCTTGACAGTCAAAACCTCTTCCTCAACAAAGCACTCAAAAGCCAAGGAAGAAGAAGAGTACTCCACAACACCGTCCACAAAAGCCTATGCAAGTTCCTCCAAGAAAACCAATGCAACAAGTGTGGGTACCAAAAACATTGCTGCAAGCACAAGGGTACTACCAAATAAATACCAAAGCTTGGGTCCCCAAGCGCATCACAAAGTCCCCTAAGTTTGCACAAAGACGAAAGCCTCAACACACCAAGCACATCGGCTCTACCAAATTACAGTGTTTGTCCCAGATGGGTCATGTACTTCAACAACAAGGATACTATGATGGTAATTCTACCATATGGTTGCCACACTCAAAAAATGTGAAGAAAACCTCACCATCGACTTCAACCCCAACAACTTCACCTAGAGTTCGACAATAATGGAGGCCTAAACAACAGCAAGCAAATCCCTCGACTACTCTCATGCATCCAGCACCAACACAAGAGCTTGTCTGTTCAAGCAAATAATCACTAGTCTTCCCTACTGCCACAACATCATTTCAGCAACAACAAATTCAAGAATCAACATGGAGACTTAGGAGCACATCAAGAACAGAATAACAATGCTCTTGTCACCCCTCTGGAAGTAAGAAATTTAAACATAAGAAGCTGTTGCCTGCAAATCATGACCTAGATGGCCCATTTTAAAAAAAACACAAAGGGTCAAAATTTACAAATTCACGGAATTCCATCTCACGGAATTACAATTGAAGGAGTTCCATCTCCCGGCTTAAGAACCTGCACTTTCACGATTCAAGCCTCATCATCACGAATTAAGCCATATCGCACAATAGCCACTATATATTTGTTAAGCTTATTGCTTACTATTCTTTTGGCTAAATTAATGTAGCAGAAGCTCCATGAGTACATATCCATACTCATGCACTGGAGAACATTTGCACCAAAGCCTCACCATCAACAACTTCCAGGCACATCTCTGGATGATGAGGGGGGCATGGTGGGCAAAATCCTGGTCAATGGTATAACCCATCGCCTAGAATTTTCCTTCAAATTACATGATTTTCCTCTCCAAACGATGCCACAATATTCACAACTCAATGATTTTCAATTCCTAGTGAAGATATCTATATTAGCCTTGCAAGTCGACGTAATTCTTTCAATCCTCACCAACAAGTGGCTACTTCAACATAGAGCAGTTCAATAAGAGTCTATATCAATTCTTGTACTTTATGAAAATCTGCTTCTAAGAGCACTTAAATATGCATAAAAACATAAAATCACATGGGCAGAAGAAGACAGGATTAGGTCCTACTCAACAACATTTGATAAGAATCCTGCCACACAAAGGGACATCATCAAGCCAATTACTTCAAATGATGAATGTCGGTTCAATGAATCAAATGAGGAACTGAGAATCATCATCTCATTCTGATGTGATTAAGTCTACGTTTCTCCGGATCCTTCTCTCTCTTCTCTCCCATTATTAATATCTCTTAGTATCCCCACTAACAAAAATCACATGTAACCTTGTCGATGATTGCCAACAACAAATTGAGCCAAAAAGGAAAAAATGGACTCACACAAATATAAAAATGCAATCATTCGCAAAAGCCTCCCCCCGTTAGGAATTCCCAATACACCACTAACCTCTTCATTCATTAACTAGTCTTCAACGCGATCACACGGAGCTATCGTCATCAGGAAGGGGGGAATGTTAATCCAATTCTAGGATTAACAAGAGCTACTGCCATTATCTTACATCAAGGAGTCATGGTAGATACACCAAAGGGTCATACATTCAAGATACAAAGCAATAGTGTCCAAAGCTACAACTTGGATGGAGTATTTATGGTAATTTTCGCTCAAGAGCGTGTGGTAGCAAGTTAGGATGAAGTACTAAGTGATGTACTTCATGGATATATTATGAGAGTAGTCATTGTAATAGCATTAGGCCTCTTATGAGCCTAAAGTGCCCGACCGGCCACAATTTAAGTGTGTGAACACTTATGGCCATGTATATAAGTGAATTTCTTTCATAATACAACATATTCTCCCATTGTGCAATTGAGTCTTGCTCTTGCTAATCCACTTGCTAATCTCTCTCTCTAAAGCATGTTAGTGAGTGTGTGTGAGTGAAGTGAGGTGAGAGGAGGGAGACACGGTGGAATTTCTTCTCAAGGAGTTGTAGAGCTTGGAGACCTCAAGGATTAGGAGCTCGGCCATTGGAAAGATCCTCACAACAGTTGCGGTTCACCAGGTAATCTCTTTTTGGATGTGTTTCAAGGAGGGTTAGGGTGAGCCATAACATCAATGCATGAGGAAAGAAAAAAAATCCTAGATTTCTAAAAAATAAGAGGAAATAAATATCCTATTCCTAGAATAGATGAACTCTTAGACTACTAGCTCAAATGTTTACTAAGATTGACCTCAGATCAGGATACTATGAAATAGGGATTAAGGAAGCAGACATTCCGAAGACCTCCTTCAGCACTCGTTTTACAGACATTATGAATTCACCATGATGCCCTTTGGTCTTACAAATGCTCCCGCAACTTTTAATGACTAATGCAAGAAGTATTCAAAGAATAGCTGGATGATTTTGTCCTTGTTTTCTTTGACGATATTCTAGTATGTTCTAAAGATGCTACTAAACATGAACCTCATGTTAGGAAAGTTCAGAAATCTTAAGACGACATAAGCTTTTTGCCAAAAAGAGCAAGTGTACATTCTTTACTCACAAAATGGTTTTATCATTTTTCTAAGGATGGGATTTCTGCCAGAACCAGCTAAAGTTCAAGCCATCATTGATCGGTCGGAACCCAAAAATGTAAAAGAAGTTAGAGGATTTCTTGGTCTCAAAGGATAGTATCGAATTTTTATCCAGAAGTGTAAAAATAGCTTTGCCTCTAACCACTCTTCTTAAAAAGGATACATAATTCAAATGGTCGCGCCAATATGTCAAAGTGCTTTTGACAGGCTAAAGGTGGCCTAGTGTCTAACTCTATGTTAAAGTACCACAAGTTGATGAACCCTTTGAAGTTATCACGGCCTCTAGTGGCTTTACGATTGGAGGAATTCTTGCACAAGAAGGAAGACCGGTAGCTTATGAGTCGGGGAAGTTAAGTGACAAGGATGCAAATTCACTTCTTGATTTTGGAAAGCATTCTTTGAAGATCTTGGTACTTCACTTAACCTTAGTACTACCTATCATCCGGAGACTGATGGTCAGCCTGAAAGGGTTAACCCAGTAATAGAGGATGCCCTTAGAGCTTATTGTGGCCATGAGCCCAAAAGAGGGCTGAACTATCTTCACCTGGTCGAGTTCATATAATGCCTCACACCATCGAAGTATTAATATGACTCCTTTTAAATCATTGTATGAACAAGACTTCCTCATACCACTGAATTAGTCAGAACCGATGATAAAAGTAGAAGTTTCTAAGCAAAATGCTCGATGATATGGATGCATAGATGCAGACCATCAAAAGAATATGGATGCATAGATACACAAGACAGATAAAATTAATACGCCGACCAGAAGAGAACTTTGTGGTACTTCGAGGAACGTGACATGGTATTCATAAGAGTAAGTCCTAAAAGAAGCTCGCTTTCCTTGGGAAAATACAAGAAGCTATCCATCAGATATTGTGGACCATACATAATTACACGTAAGGTCGGTGAACAGGCTTATGAACTTCTGTTGCCTCCACACCTACACATTCATAATGCCTTCCATGTTACCCTACTAAAGAAGTATGTCTCCGACCCTAGATATGTACTTGAAGATGATCAGATCATTATGCCAACTCAAGAATAGGTAGAACTTAAACCGGAAGAAGTACTTGACACATGGGAGAAACCTTTACGGAATTCAATCTTAAGACAATTTCTCATAAAATGGAAATTCTTTCCTCTTGAAGATGTGACTTGGGAAAAAGAAAAAGATCTAGTCATAGATTATCCACAGTTCACAAGATGAGGACATCTCGGTTTCTTTAGTGAGGGAGGATGTAATATCCCTCCAATTAATGATAAACACTACCACATCTTTTGGAAAATTATATCACTTGAACTCTCTTTACCACCTAAATTTAAAATTGTAAAAAATGAATTTAGTTATATATTTTTACAGAAACTAAATGATAGTTATGTATTTTTGTAACAACTGCATGATAGTTCTTATAAGAACCTCCTTGTTCTTAGATAAAATTTTATAAATTTTAATCTTTCCATAATGATTTATGATTGCCACCATCCTCGAACAAGCTTTATCAATGTGTTTTTTGTTCTCTCTCTTCATTTTCTCTAGTGCAAACCTCAATTTACTTTATAATAGTGTTTTCATTCCTCCGTGAGGCACTTGACCTTATGAAAAGTGTGATGTATAGGTCTAGCACACATACTATATTTCCACAATTGTGTGACCCCATTATAACAAGGTCACTGTGGCTACACATTCACATGATCCTTGATTTAAAGAGCACGTGTCACAAGGTAGCAGCATGATGATCCATGAAATCAAAAGTCTCTATGTGAATTTTGGTTTAATAAAAGAGATGTAAACAACATGTGCTTTTTTCCTTTAGCTTGCATATAAAAATTATGGTTTTAATTCCTTAGATTCTCTTGTTGTTTTTCTCTAATTTTTTATGATTATATCCATTTCTTGCTTTGAAATTGTGGTTTATCATAATTAACACATGGTTTTAATGAAAAAATGTGTGATTTTTATGATTTTTTGTGTCTTGTACAACAAGAATGTTTCCTTACTTAATTCTAAGGTGAAATCAATGTTTAAATGATGTTAACATGGATTGTTTTTGTACATATAGCATATTTTTTTCTCATATAGCATGTACAATTGCATAAGCATAGGCTAACTTAGCTTAAATTTATGCCATTAATTTAGGTGTTGATTGAATAAGAGTGTTAGCTTAAATTTATGCCATTAATTTAGGTGTGTTGATTGAATAAGAGTGTTAGCATTAGATTTAGGAACAATAATCAGTTAATAAAAAACATGCATTGGTATGCTTATGGAGGTGGCAAGGTGTGGTGGTATCGTGCTTACGTGGATCCTCCCCAAGCTGATATAAACACAAGGTGGTATGTACATGTAAGAGGTGCACCCACCCTAAGGCTTAAACATGGCATGATCTCTAGGTTTGACAGATTACCAAGCCTAGATTTTCAAGGCTAACTAGGCTTGGTTTTAGACTTGAAAGAGGTGAGTGGTTACAAAATGGAAATTTTCACTTCGGAGAATTGAAAATGGAGCCTCCCTTTCTCAAAATAAGCCAAATTGTTTTTCATAGATTCATGGTGGGTAACAAGTATAATAGTCTTCATAATTTTAAGATGTATATGTTTTTAATTTTAAGATGTATATGTTTTTAATTTTAAGATGTATATGTTATTTAATTTTATAAAATTAAATAAAAATGAACTACATGGCTTTTAATAGTGAAAACAAATGTTACAAATGAGATTTTAAAAAATTCAATTATTGGATTTGTAATATTATCTTAGCTCCACAATATATCACTCTTCCTTTATCTTTGGTCACTAGATCCATATGAATTTAGCATTTTAAATGATAGATGTATTGGGAGCACCAAATAGCCTATTTTTTTTAAAAAAATTAAGTTGAATCAAACATTATAAAAATTAGGAAAACACATAAAAAAATACTTGATAGATCAAGTTAAACTCTATATTATACAAATTTTTTATATAAAACGAAGAAAGGTTATACAAGTTTTGGTGTAGAAGTTATAGGTAACACAAATACATGTAGTCCATATGTCTAAACTCATTGTTGGGACATGGCATATACACAGATTTTGTCCCCCCCCACACACACACATACATACATACGCGCACACGCGTGCATATAAATATGCATACATACATAGATATGTGTGTGTGTGTTTAGATTTACACTCCCTAGCCTAGTCAACCATTTTGAATTAAATTGAAATATTTAGAATTTGAACCATCAATTGATTTGCCAAAGACATTAGATTAGAAAAAATGAGTCACATGGTTACAAAATAAGTAATATAAAAGTGGAGCTGTTATTGAATTTGATAATCACCACCAACACCAAATTTCAAGTTGAGGAGAAGGAACTATACCTGTCACACCATCCCACAAACAAAATGTTAGAATTTTTTGTTTACTTGAGAAGAAGACATGTGTCAACATCCCATCCTTGCTTGTTATTGCTTTCTCAAAAAAACAAATGACTTGGTGAGGACATATCATCTAACTTATATAGGTTATTAAGAGTGTTAACTTGAAGTTGGTGCATCAATTTCTTGAGCATTCCCCCCTAGGATCAGTAGTAGGTAAAATCTATTAATAATCAACAAATACTGGCATAGGTAATAAACCATCAAAAATGTCCAAAGAACTTGTGTAGATATGCTTATTGAATTCTATCAAATGGATAGATAAAATCCTATGTAAAAGCAACATCTTTACTTACAATAATCCTCTTAGTGAGAGGATTGTAGAGATGATAACCTTTGCTTTCAACACTATAGCCGATAAAATGCATTTCATCATCAAGGTTAGTTTGATTTTGTGCTCGCACATGTACATATGCTAAACAACTAAAAACATGCATGTGTTCAACATTAGGTTTCTAATTGAACCAAGCCTCATAAAAGGAGCATCTTAGCATGCTAGAAAGAGGTTAAGATGCATAATAGGCAAAGAAAAAATCATTAAGATATTTCAAAGACAAGCCTTTAAAAATAGTGACTTCCCAAAAAAAAAGGACACAACTTGCACTCCCTTAAGAAAGTTACTAATCACCATATTGTGTGAAAAAAATTCTCAATAATCATCGGTGACCACATCATTATAAACAAGAAAGCATGTTTAAACTAACAACTTTGTGTTTTTGAGATTCTTGCATCCCTCACTTGTAGCATTGTACTTGTGAGGGTGAATGAAAACCTATCCAAGGTATGTGTGATATTTGTACATTGTTTTTAGTTGAGCTTAACTCTGTGTGTGTGTGTGTGTGTGTGTGTGTTTAGAAGTGTAAAGAGAGTATTGTATCGTGTCTAAGTGAGTGTGTTATGTGTTTGTACAAAAGTGGATATCTACTAAGTGTAATGAAGTAGATTTGGTTGCACATGCACATGCAGGATGGGACCTAGGCACATGAAAAAAATTCCCAATAATCATCGGTGATTGACCATGTCATCATAAAACACGAAAGCATGTTTCAACTAACAACTTTGTGTCTTTGAGATTCTTGCATCCCTTTACTCACTTGTAACATTGTACTTGTGGGAAGAATGAAAACTTATCCAAGATATGTGTGATATTCATATATTGTTTTTAGTTGAGCTTAACTATGTGCATGCGTGCGTGCGTATGTGTGTAGAAGTGTAAAAAGAGTATTGTATCGTGTCTAAGTAAGTGTGTTGTGTTTGTGCAAAAGTGAAGATCTACTAAGTGTAATGAAGTAGATTTAGTTGCACATGCACGAGGGATGGAGCCTAGGCACTTGGGATTAGGATCATTTAGATGTGTACTTTTAGGGACCTTGACCTATATTAGGCATAGCACTCATGGACATTATACCTTTTTTATCATATTTCACTCTATAGACATCTATGTCTTCTTGGTGCTCATGCCCAAACTTCCATGGCCTTCTTGGCTATTACCCTAGGATGGTGATCCATACCCATGTTGTCACTCCATGCTTTGAGTAACCAACCCTAGTTTCTTGTAGTGGTATCAAAGCCCTTGGCTTAAACCCTTGCTTCGGGAGTGATGAGATAATAATCTTTTTTGGATTATTCTTAATCTAATTTTTATATTGCATTTTCTTGATCATCATTAGTGATAATGATTTTTAGATTACTCTAAATCCAATTTTCATATTGCATTTTCTTGATCATCATTAGTGATAATCATTTTTAGATTACTATTAATTCAATTTTTCAAAATGCATTTTCTTCATCATGATTAGCATTCTCAAATTAACAATTTTCATAGTTTTCAAAATACATTTTCTTGATTGTCTTACATTTCTTGATGTTCTTGAAAATCTTCTTAATTACCTTGAATTTTAGAGAACTTTTGCATGAATTAGAGTCTATTTTCATCAAATCTTCACACAAACCCTAGTTTTCTACTATAATTTACAAGATCCTTTATGTTCTTTACAATTTTCGGAAGGTTCTTGGTTGCTGTGCAGTTTTGGTATGAATACATCAAGAAAGGTGCTGGTTATCAAAGACATTGGAGACAAATTACCAATGTTATAGATCTTGGTGCAATTTCAAGAAAGTGGAGAAATTTGATATAGTCTTAAGAAAGTCTACAAAATCTTGGTGCAGTTTCACGAAGTGTGTAGAATGCAGTTGCCATGCAAATTCAAGTCCATAGTTAAAGATTATAGTGCAGAGTACAATTCTATTATAGATCTACAGTACAGAACAAAGAAATTTACAAATAATGCAAAGTTTATTATGCTGAAATCAAATCTTGGTACTCATACCCAAGCTTCCATGGCCTTCTTGGCTATTGCCCTAGAATGGTGATTCAGACCCATGTTACCACTCCATGCTTTGAGTGACCAATCCTAGTCTCTTGCAGTGATTGACTAGCCACATCATCGACATTAGCTCTCCACATTTTTCATTCGATCTAGGTGGTTCGAGAACCATTACTTTGGAGTCTGTGGCTTGGGTTTCTACTATATCCACGCAATTTTGAGATTTGCTAAGTTCTTGACTTGAGAGGATTAGTAATGAAATTTATGTTATCATTTTTGAATTTGTATTAATCACCATTTTCAGAACCCTAACCCACTTTACTGTCTGATTTAATGAAGTTCTTTGATCTTGATTTCTTGAAAATTTTCTTGATTTTCAAAATTAGGATTCACAAAAGTTTTTGCAACCAATTTTGAGTGATTTCTTGCATTATCTTGCTTAGAGATCATACTTTTTTAAAGATTAACCTTTAGAGCCCTTATTTCCTCAAGATTGAAATCCTAGATTGCTAAATCTTTGAGTTCTTAAAGGAATATTGCAAGAAGAAGGTTGTTGTGCAAAATTTTGGTACAATTTTAAAAAAGTGTGTAAAATCTTGGTTCAGTTTCAAGAAAGTATAGAAATTTGATATAATTATAAGATAGTATGCAGAATCTTGGTCCTGTTTCAAAAAGTGTGCAGAATACAATTGTTGTGCAGATTCATGTACACATTTAAAAATTATAGTGCAAAATACAGTTGCTATGTAGATTCAAGTATAGAGTTAAAGATTATAGTACAGAGTACAATTTTGTCTCGCAGATCTACAATGCAAAATAGAACAGTTTACAGATAATTCAAAGTTTATTGTGCTGAAATCAAATCTTGATGCAAAACAATAACAGTAAGTGATTCTTGATCGAAATTCCTTCTCATCTTATCACTTTTTTGCAAACAAAAAAAGTTGAACAAAGATTACAAATCTGTTGTAGTACAAATCTAAACATATGAGTATAAATATTGATGTACTACACGTTAAGATTGTAAGAAAAGTGTTAAGAAAACATTTTTTACAAGCACACATTTTGGATTACAACATTTTAGTACATTTTCATCAAGAATTGTACAGCATATTGTACTATTACAGATCTAAACATCAATATTATGCAAAGAGCATGTTGATGAATAGTTGATGCAAAAATGTACAAGCTTTACAATTTCAAGTGTAAAAATTCAAAAAGTTAGTTTACTAACACTATGTTTGCAAGTACGACCCTATTGGGAATTGAACCCAATCCACTGGTGTAAGCCAATGTGCACCATACACCACAAGGTTCTCTAACCTCAAACACATGATGCAAGTACAGTTCTTATGATACAAGTGCTGTGATTTTATCCAATGCAAGATTTTTACAAGTCGTTTCAATAAGTACAGATCAACTTTAGGATACAAATGATGCGATACTGAACTAACACTCAAATAGGTTCTACTCTACAGGAAGAGCTTGCTTTGTAACATAAGAGACATCATATTCTCTACACAGTGCACATGTGATTTGCCTACATTACAAAGAAGATTGGAGTAAGCCACTCGCACCACCGATGACATGACCACCTTGGCAACAATTTTGGTCTCATGTTTATGCAGATCTATATTGCCATGTGTGCTAACAACTCCGTGTGTTGCTAGAGTGTTAGACTTATGTGCTGGTTAAAGTTGTTCAACGTGATGAGCCATTCGGTAATACATCACAGATAGCTCAACAACTCAAGCAAGAGACAAGTTAGGTGTGCAAGCAACAGCGTATTCAGCACATTCGCTGAATGTTCCTATCTCTCAAGAAAGGATGTGCATCATCGCCTTTAAAGGCTCAACCAATTGCAGCATTCAACAAATAGCTTCATAACAAAAGGATCTAGTCCCAACAGACTATTGCTGCCATGGATGTCCATACTCTCAAGCACCATGGGACTTTTAGACTTTAAAAAATAAGTTCCACTTTAAAAACACTGGAAAAATAGATATTTGCACACCTTTGGCTATACTTTCAAACTTGGCACCATACCCTCTGCTTTTTTAGTACGTGAAACAAATCATGGCACCATACTCTCCTGTACTTTTCATACTTTCATACTGGGGGCCATACTTTCAGACTTGCCTCCATTACTTTTCATACTTTCAGACTGGGAACCTCATCCTTTTCCTTTCCTATGGAGTCAAGACCTCACTGCAAAATAGAGAGAGGGAGGAAGAGCCTAGGTAGTAGGCCCTAGTGAGCTTGAGAGAGAGATGGGGCCCAAGGGACGAGAGAGAGAGGGAGAGAGAGAGACAGACTAGGTAGTGAATATAGAGAGCTTGAGAGAGGAGGGGGAGAGGGAGAGAGGGGGAGGGGGGGAGCGCCTAGGTGGGAGGCCCTAGAGAGCTTGGGCCCAACAAGCGGGCTGCCTGTACAGGGCAATGGGGGTACAATAGGCAACAACCAAGAGATGGTCAACAGAGAGCGAATGCCCCCCCCCCCAAAAAAAAAACGTCTTTTCAGATCGTACCGTCCGATCCAGTACGAAACGCTGCAGCAAAACTACCATGGAAAAAAAATGTCCCAAACCTCGTAACGTACGTTCGTTCCGTTTCGTACCGATTTGTACGTCCCAAACCTCGTAACGTACGTTCGTTTTCGTTTCGTACACCGATTTTTACGTCCCTGTGGTGCAATACACGTTCTGCAGACAACTATGATCGAAAAGCTGGTAACAGTAGAGCTTTTCATACCATTTGCAGCCAAACAGAATTGAAAAAAAAAAACTACAACCACAGGACCTTCTTCGCCTTTTAGGCTCAGCACACAAAAAAAGAGAAGAGCCACCATCAAGGGTTTTTTTCTCTTTGGCCTTTTCACATTTCCTTTCATCCACCCTCCATTCACCCTTTTTGCCTTTTTATTTACATATCCCAACCCATTAATCCTTCATTCCACACTTTTACTCATCAACCACATCGATTTGGGCTGTTCATATGTGATGATTGAGTTTGTTCACATGTCTTGAACCTTGAGGAGGTCGTTCATGCACAACGCGGTAGTTTTGAGGTTTGTTCACGTGCAATGAGCCTCAAGGAGTTTATTTGCACTCATTCAGCTAATTCGGCGTATTTCGACAGTGTTCACACATACTCTACCGTGTGGTTCAAATTTGAATGATTTTGGACACTTGTGTGTGATTTCTATGCAATTTTAGATCTTGTTTCACATTTTGGGGATTTTTAGTCTTTGTTCACACGCTTAGCACATTGTGGGCTTTTTTCACACATTTGGGAGATTTTTTTGAGTTTTCGTACGGAGCGTGTTCACACGCTATGTGTGGGACATTGGGTATTATTCACGTGCGTTGTGTGAGATCTTGGTACATTGTTCACATGTTGCGGATTTTGGTGAGTTTATTCACACACTCCTCATATTTTGGGTATTTTGGATGTTTGTATGGTACTGAGGTACAACATTGTGTATGTATGCCATGCAAGTGAGCTATGTGCATATCATGATTATCATATGTTTATCTCGGATGAGCAAGCAGCATTATCATGTTATTCTGATGAGCACACAACTATGTACATGTGTGCATCTTTCCATTCCTTTATATGGGATCAGACAAGGAGCTATGTGGCCTACTTGGATTTCATTGGTCAATTTGGGAACCTTTGCACATACGAGCACTTCTGGGAGGAGTGGTATGCGTGCAAGTATGGGTTTGATCCACATCATTGCGCCGAGGATGATGATGTTCATGCTATGACTATAGATGATTATATGGGTGATGATGATTATAGTGATCATTCATGGGATACATTTTGTGTTATGGCATGACAAGATTGTATCCTTGGAGGACGTGTATTGAGCATGCTTCAACTTTCGTTGCTATCACAGTGGTGTTCGCATGGCCCTTGATACATTCTGCGAGACTAACCCACGACGTCCCCACTAGCCATCATCTCATTGATTCTCATTTCCTTATATCGACTCATTCATTGTATTATGATCGGGATGATGAGGATGTAGTCTAAGTAAATGAGAATCAATGAGATGATGGCTAGTGGGGATGATGAGGATGATGATGTAGTGTACACACACACATGATCATATTGATGTATCGCACATACACAAGATGATAGTGATACACGTGTACATGATGCCGCTGACACATGCACATGCTGATGTATGTGATAGTGAGAGCAAGAGTGATGTGTCTAAGTTAGATCATGTGGGCGCAATCTCGAGGGCAAATATAACAACGAGCATACGAAGCACATCAACACTTCTATGCTTATCATCTTTCCTATGGATCATGAGGATACTCTAGTTGATCGTGATGACATTCTAGAGAATCGTGTGCATTTAAATTTTAGTGATGCAATCATTAGCACATTTAGGATGGGAGTATCCATTAGCACACTTGCAGATAGTGATACTCTGCATACGAGTGACAAAGACACTTATGAGCATAGACCTAAGTTCTTAGTGTTAGATGCATCAAGCTATTCTTCTAGGATTTCTCTTTGTGGAGATATCGTTGATAGGACCACTAGTCCTAGTATTCATAGCATTCCTGGGAATGTTTTATGTGGATAGAGTTCATGTATTTGAGCAGTCAAGAATAGTGCATGAGAGTAGTGACGATTTTTATTAGATTAGACCTCGCAGGAGAGGTAGATTTAGGTAGATGGATTTATAGAGCTTTGTATTTGATTTGGGAAATTTCCTAGATCCAGTGATTAGAGAGATTGACCTATCTTTAGATATAGGTTATACATGGATTCCATTGATAGATGCAGACCATGATCATGATGATGAATCTAGAGATTGTGAGGATGACATGGTCAGTGATTTGATGGATGATGCATATCCATGGTAGTTCATATGGTATAGATCTTGAGAGATTTGAATTTTATCTAGACATCTTCTTAGATCCTATACTATTGGAGATAGATTTATAATGGGATTTAGGTCACATAGGGGCATCATTGATGGAGATAGACCATTATTATGAGGATGACCTTGGAGGCCTTGGAGATGCCATACATGATGATTTAGGAGATGATACTATTTATCTTTCATGTATGTATATATATATATGTATATATGTATGTATGTATGTATATAAATATGTGTGTATATATACATACGTGCGTATGTATGTGTGTGTATATAAATATGTGTGTATATATATACATACGTACGTATGTATGTGTGTGTGTGTGTATAATATATATATATGTGTGTGTGTGTGTATGTATATATGTATATATATATATATATATATATATGTATGTATGTATATGCAAACATATACATACATACATATACATATATATATATATATATATATATATACATACATATACATATATGTATATGTATGCATATATATATATATACATACATAGATACATACACACATACATACACACACATATATATGTATATGTATGCATATATATATATATACATACATAGATACATACATACATACATACACACACACATATATATATATATATGTGTGTGTGTGTGTGTGTGTGTGTGCGTGTGTACATACATACATACATACATACACGTGTGTGTACATACATACATGTATGTATGTATGTATGTATGTATGTACACACACATGTATGTATGTATGTATACACACACACACAAACATACATATATATATATATATATATATATATATGTATGTATGTATATATGTATACATACATACATATATATACATACATATATGTATGTATAAGCATATATATATATGTATATATATACATATATGTACATATATGTATATATATACATATATGTACATATATATATATATGTATATATATACATATATGTACATATATATATATATACATATATGTACATATATATACATATACATACATATATGTACATATATATATATATACATATATGTACATATATATACATATACATACATATATGTACATATATATATGTACATATATCTATAGATGTATACATATATACATATATATATGCTTATACATACATATGTATATATATATATATATATATATATATGTATGTATGTATATGGATGTATACATATATATATGTATATATGTATACATCCATATACATACATACATACATACATACATGTATGTATGTATGTATGTATGTATGTATACATATATACATATATATATATATATATATATATATATATATATATATATATATATATATGTATGTATGTATGTATATGTATGCATGTCATGTATCACATAAGCTAAACTCTAGACATGATATCCAACCTTTTAAATCACATAAGATTTCTTATCCATCCTTAACTTATCATTCATTAGAGAAGATTTTTTCCTAAATAATGTTGTGATGAAGTTTACAAAGGTTAATCCAATTCAAATCATTGATCAAAAAAGGTTAAGATTAGCGTATGCATTAATCCAAGAATAGCAAACATTACGTGAAAGCAAATTGGCCACTTCTTTGCCTAGCAAAACACATGTAGATTCTCATCACACGTCTCATGTTGACGCAGCATGCTCTTATTGCCAGTTTATGTAATCAAGAGAAACCTATCTCCTTTGATGAAGCGAAGGAATCTAAAAATTGAATGAGTGCTATGCAATCTGAGTATGATTCAATAATCAAAATGATACATGGGATTTGGTTGACTTACATCTTGGCAAGAAGACCATTGGTACCAAATGGGTTTATAGGTTTACAAGCTAAAACGTAGAGTGGATGACAGTATTAAGCAATACAACAATAAGCTTGTTGGAAAGGGATATACTAAGAGAAAGGCATTAACTATGGTGAAACCTTTGCACCCACGTGTCATATGACTACCATGCGAAGTATCATTACACTAGGAGCACATAAAGGTTGAAATGTACGTCAGTTGGATATCAAAACTGTTTCTTAAATGGAGATTTACATAAGGTGGTCTTTGAATCGTAGTCTCATGGTTTTGTTCAAAAAAGTTGAGAAAGGTAAATTAAAGAAAGCTTTATATAGTCTTAAGCAGGCTCCCAGAGCATGATAAAAGATACATGCATATACTTGATTGCATAAGATTTTTGTAACAACCATCGTGTTATACATTGATGACATGCTGCTCACATGCCCTAATAATGATCATATGTTAGCTTTTATAGCTGATTTAGAGAAGTCTTTTGAGATGTCAGATTTTGGACCATTGCACTATTATTTGGGCATTGAGTTTTAACACCGTATGATAGCATTGTTATGCTACAAAGGAAATACATAGATACATTATTAAAGAGCTTTAATCTTGAAGACTATAAACTTATGGCCACACCTATGGAAGCCAGGTTTACGATTAAGTCTTGAAGATGCAGGTGACCCTTTTGTTGATGTTGGCTTGTATCTCTTTGTGTAACACCAAGCTTGACATTCAGTATGTGATCTCAATATTGAGCAAATTTATGCATAGCCCAAGCACAAAGCATTGGCAGTCTTTCAAAACAGGTATTCCATTACCTAAAAGGCACCAAGCACTTTGGATTATTTTATCCCAAGGGGTGTAAAATCACAACTGCATACATTTATAAACTTAGACTGGGCTAGATGTTATATGGGATGGTTGAGAAGCTGTAGCATGTGAAAGAGACCAAGGTTCTTCTTCTTTCTTGAATTTCTAGGAGATCCAACGGATCAAAAATTACTGTTAGAACCTCCCTTGGCATGAAATCTTGTTCCACTACTTCTCCTTGTAATCTCATGCCCTTTGATTTGATCCATCCTTGGTGACCTTTGGTACTCTGTTTGCTTTGTCCTTAGTTGCATGTGACTACTTCTCCTTGTAATCTCATGCCCTTTGATTTGATCCATCCTTGGTGACCTTTGGTACTCTGTTTGCTTTGTTCTTAGCTGCATGTGACTACTTCTTCTTGAACTTCTTGGACTTGACGGGCTTGCCTGTGTTGAGTCCTCAAGATCTTCTATTGAGAAGTATGCAATTGCCTCTTCTAAGTCAATCATGTCTGTTAGTGGCCAATTGATTTCCACATTTGTGACCTGGACCATGTGATTGAAGCATCTCAATGGGAACTTCTTGTTGCATAAGGCAAATACATCCACTAGATACTGCTAGGAGAGGACATCCAAGGCTTCTATTATTAACTTCACTACCTGCATCAAGATGTGGAGTGTTGCATTCATTGCTAAAGTGTAACCTCTTGAGTTTGCAGAATCTTGCAGCATACATGAACATTCCTGATTATCGTCATAGCCTTAGCCTCCTTACCCCTGAGTAAAGAAGAGATGTGATTACACTGCTTCCCAACGGCAACATCCACCTTGTACCAAAGGCAGTCTTCTAACCTGTGTGCTTGCAAAAAATCCTTGAGAGCACGGATAGCTTTTCATGTAGGCTTGAAGAGCTTCGGCTATTTGAATTGTTCTTGCATGCTTAGCTTGGGCCTCTTCAAGCTCTCTTTTCTGACTGGCTTGAGATGCTTCAATAGTCAATCGCTTGCAATTCTTGTAGGAGCTAGGTTTGCAATCTGTCCACCTCTTTACGTTGATCAAGTTGTACCTTCCACTCTTCTTCCTTTCTGTTGTAATGATTTTCCAAAGCTTGCACCAATCGTCTTTGAGTGATGTTTGTATTACATATAGCATTTGGAAGCTGGAAGTCATTGCTAAAGATGTTGCATATGCCTGGGCTTGTATATAAAGCAGGTGGTTGACCGTATTGGCTACTGCATGGCTACTTGGGCCAGCCATATCATGATGCATCACTTGCTGCATTACTAGCAACATAGCACGTGCTCAATCTGATCCCTAACTTCCATTGTTAATGGATTATTATGGACAAGACACAAGACAGACTGTTGTAACGTCAATTGATCTTTGTGTATCCACTGATAGACCCAAATCTGTAAGTAGCTTTCTCAACCAAGCTACCTCACATGCTGCCATAGCAGCACCTCTATACTCGGCCTCTGTACTGGATAGAGCAACCGTAGGCTTCTTCTTGCTGCTCCAAGTCACAGCAGCACTCCCCAAAGAAAACATGAAGCCACTAGTAGATCTTCTATCTGAGATACTCCCAGCTCAATCAGCATCTGTGTACCCATGTACACATATCTCTATCCCAGTTTCATAAAATAGTCCACAATGCAAAGTAGACCTCACATACCTCAGTATGCGTCTCAATGCATCCAAATGCGACTTTCGAGGAATAAACTGACTCACCAACCCAACAGCATCTGTGTACCCATGTACACATATCTCTATCCCAGTTTCATAAAATAGTCCACAATGCAAAGTAGACCTCACATACCTCAGTATGCGTCTCAATGCATCCAAATGCGGCTTTCGAGGAATAAACTGACTCACCAACCCAACAGCATAGCTCAAATCTAGCCTGGAGATCGTCATGTAGATCAAGCTTCCTACTATACATAGTAGGATCCTCCAAAATCTCTCCTGAATCTGCACTCAACTTGCCATTCTGATCCAATGGCACTGAGATAGGCTTACAGCTTGTCATACCATACTTGGACAACATGTCCAAGCCATACTGTCTCTGGAGTAATCCAACACCATGTGGTGACCTAATCACCTCAATGCCCAAGAAATATCTGAGCTCCCCTAGATCCTTCATCTCAAACTTCTGTCTAGTTTACATCAAAGATCTCTGCACCATGGTCCCCCGTAATAATCAGGTCATCTACATAGATAACAAGCACAACCCCTCTATCACCGTGTCTCACATACAGCGAGAAATCTGCATAGGCTACATGAAATCCAATAGTGACAAGATATTCAGAAATCTTGTCAGACCATGCTCTTGGTGCTTGTTTTAAGCCATACAAGGCTTTCTTCAACCTGCAAACATGCTCGGGGTGACTCACATCCTCATAACAAGGTGGCTGTAACATATACACCTCTTCCTGTAAATCCCCATGCAAGAATGCATTCTTTACATCCATCTGATGTAAAGACCATTGCTTTGACGCAATCACTGCTATCACAACTCTCACTGTTGCCATCTTGGCAACTAGGCTAAAAGTTTCCTCATAATCAATGCCAAATGTCTGCGCATATCCTTTGGCTACCAATCTAGCCTTGTAATAACTGCTTATGCTTCCATCACTGTTATGTTTTACTTTGTACACCCACTTGCATCCAATGGCTTTCTTGCCTTCATGCAATTGCACTAAATCCCAAGTCTCATTTCCATATAGTGCATCCATAGCTTTCTCCCAACACACATTTCCAACAGCCTCATCAATGCATGTGGGCTCTACAACCTGTACAACTTTTGCCATGTATGCATAGTGATGTGCCACATAACCATCATAGGTAAACCTTTGCACAGGATTCTTCACTCTCCCAGATCTTCGCAACTTTGCATTCATGGCTTCCATAGCCTTCTTTACACCAGGTGTTCTCATAGCTGGTATCCCAAGATCCTTATCAAGGCTCATCTTTGAGCCACTATACTCTCCATCAACATGAGAATGCCCTACAGAAATGTCAGGCATACTAAGGGGCTCAACCACTTTCTCTTTACCTTTATGTGATGTACTAATCACATTTGCAGGACTGGTATTATGACGCAGCCTGCCACTCCATGGTCTATCACTTGAACCACTAGATGAGGACTCTCCTGGTCCACTCAAAGACTGTGATTGCTGACTTGCATTCTGTGCGACCACATTTCCACTCACATCAGCCCCAACAACTTCTTTTTCAGCAGCATACTAGTTGATCATCTCATCAAAAACAACATCCTTGCTTACCCTCAACTCACGTGTAGCAGGGTTATAACACCTATATCCCTTTTGCTCAAGGGATACCCAGTAAACACACATTTTTTAACTTTTGGATCCAGCTTAGTTCTCAGCTCATCTGGCACATGCACATATGCAATGCATCCAAAGACTTTCAGATGAGACAAATCAGGTTTTCTGCCAGTAACCCTCTCCTTTGGAGCTACATCATGTATGGCTGTAGCAGTTGGAGTCCTGTTCATGATGTAAACTGCTGTAGAAACAGCCTCAACCCAATAGCTATGCGGCATATTCTTCTCTCCCATCAATGCTCGCGCAATCTCAGCAATGTGCTTGTTTTTTCGCTCAGCAACTCCATTTTGCTGTGGAGTGTATCTGCATGTAAATTGTCTCTGAATACCATTCTTCTACAAAAATCCAGAGAACTCATTGGAGAAGTACTCTCCCCCTCCATCTGACCTTAGGCACTTTACATGTTTCGCTATTTGCTTTTCAACCATAACTCTGAAATTTTGAAAATGAGTGAACACCTCACTCTTCTCCTTCATGAAGTATACCCATAATTTCCTTGTGTGGTCATCAATAAATGTCACATAATACCTGCAGCCTCCTATAGACATGGTCTTCGTAGGACCCCATACATCTGAATGCACAACATCTAGTGCATTTCTGCTCACATTTTTGTCACGTGGAAATACATGCTTTGTTTGCTTTCCAAATTGGCATGCTTCACATATTTTATGCATACCTTCAACTTTAAACTTTGGCAGCCCTGTCACAATTCCTTTAGTCTGCATAGACTTCATTCTCTGCACATTCACATGCCCAATTCTTTTATGCCAAATGTCTGTGTCTGCAACAATTCCTGAACCATTTGCAAACATCGCAGCACTCACTTCAGGCATGTTTACATTCAATGTAAACATTTTGCCCACTCTATTGCCTTTTGCAACCAACCTGCACTTGTCTTTAAAGTCTTCAACATAACAACTATCAGGGTTAAACAGAACCTGCAAACCCTGCTCAATCATCTGGCCAACTGAAACCAGATTCTTTGTTATGTTCGGAACATGAAGTACATCTGCAAGGTACTTCACTTTGCCACCCAATGGCACATCTCTAACATGGGCAATTGGATGAGCAGTGTCATCCCTTGTTTCCACAAAACCTGGTCTTTCAAGGTTTTTCATCTCCTTGAACCACTCCCCATGACTTGTCATGTGGTTTGAAGCACCTGAATCAACATACCATACATCATCTTTATGTGCTGCTTCAACATTTTCAGACATGGCATTAACGACATATTGCATAACAAACAACCTTTCATTATCCTCATTGTTTCTACTCGAGGATGCATAGTTGTTTTGCTGTGATTTCCCATTTTGCATGTCAGCCTGCTTCTTATAACAATATGCCTGCACATGTCCAGGCTTACCACAATAAAAGCATCCATGTGTATCATTATACTGCCTTTGCCAATTTCCACGACCTCTTTGACTCCCCCTTGCCTCTAAATTGGCCTCTTCCACCTGCGTGGTGTTGTTGTTGTTGCTGCTGCTGTTGCTGCTCGCCATAATTCTGATTACCTGTTCGGCCACCTCCTTGGCCGCGTCCACGGCCTCCTCTACCTCGTCCTCTTCCTGAACTTGTGTAGAAGGCTTGTTGCTCTGAACTGTTTTTGTTTTGTGAAGACTGTTGGCCTTCACCTAAGCTCTTCCATTCTATAATCAGCATAGACACCAAATATATGAAATTGGGAATGTTTTTCCGAGTTTGAATAGACGTCTTGAACGCCTTGTATTGTAGCCCGAGACCACGTAGACAGACTTCCACCTTATCATCATCATCTACTGAAACGTCAATAAATGCAAGGGATTCCACAATAACCTTGATTTTCAATGCATAGTCATTCACAGACATACTCTTTTTCTCCACAGTATGAAGTTCATTCTTCAACTGTATCTTTCGTGCCTTGGTATTCGTTTCATAGAGTTTTACCAAGGTGTCCCACACCTCCTTGGGGGACTTGGCATCCTGTATGTGCCCAATCATGATTCTTGTATACTGAAAGAGAGCCAATACATAACTTTTCTCGCTCCTTGGTTTCAATCCTTGAACTCTTTCACATTTGCAGCAGTTGGATTGATCTCCGCCGGTGCCTCTTCATGCTCACCTTCTATGTAGTCCCAGCAGTAACCCTTTCCCAAGAAATTTGTCAACCTGAACCTCCAAGCATGGAAGTTGTTCTTGTCAAGCTTCTTAGCAACAATATGGTTTATGCCATCATTTGATACCTTGCCAGACACACAAATTTACCAGAAACAGCACTCTAGTTTGTCTTGCACAACCTGCTGTATTTTCTGCAGCGGTACTGTACTACACTCAAATGTCACAACCAGTGGCCTCAATGTGCATACATATACCCAATGGCAACTGTTTGACCTCCTTCGTAGTGCTCGAAATCGCCTGCTTTTCGAAAAACGGAGGTCCTAACACGCTCGAAAAATGGAGGTCCTAACGCGCTCGAAACGCGTTTTCGGCCCGAAAAATGATGCCGATAGGACAATATAGTTGCCCTATAGCTTTACTGCTGCGAAGAAAGCTCCTCAATCAGAGATCGTTTGCCGATGCCTCCCGTAGAGCTCCCGACAAGGGTGTAGTCGCCAACACAAATAAGGAAGAGTAGATGAAGCTCTTACCCTCGTACCGCTTCTTGTGCTTCTCTTGCTTGCAGCTCAGCCCTTAGCATGAACCAAGCTCTGATACCATGAAAAGATGCATGGGAGAAGAGAGCTTGAGCTCTTGCAAGCACACACACACACTCACAAAACCCTAAAAGATAACACACAAGGTGAGAGACTCAAAATCTTCTTCTTCTTCACACAACACTCAACACACCATATACAAAGATAAGAGTACACACAATATGAAAAGGTACTCAACCAAATACATACTAGGGTTCTCTATAGTGTGAACCCAACTAAATAAGCTAGCGCTATCTAGAATGGCTGTCACATAGCCTGTCATCCCACTGGCCGCATATCACCCATGATCTCACCAACCATGCCAGTGGTGTAAGTGTGGGGCCTATCCCCTAGGTGGGTCATCAGTGTCCATCGCCTCACTAGATGAGCTCGATATCTCAACAAACACAACGTACAATTGCCCATGAGTAAACACTAGAGTCACCAAATACAACCCTAAGACATTTAGGGTTTGGCCTTGTGATTTGTTTATTGACATGCCAAATGCCAACCGCACAAGAAATTATCTCCGTCTCATGGTGAATGGTAGTTGGGTCTCTGTGTATATAAAGGTAATCCATGGAAGAAATACTCTTTCACCAACTTTAGTATCATTGATGATTTTAGTCTCCCCAAGACTTTAGAGTGAAAGGCCATATATATCATCCGTGTACCGTTACATACCCCACATCTTGGATCCAAGTTACGAAGCAAAATAACAGGAGCTTCTAACTTTAAAACCAAGCAGTCAGGAGGAAGAAGGTCGATTGCATTCAAAAACTCCATGGAATATAGAAATGAATTTTCATCGTTTTTAAGAATTGAACTTGCACTAAAATATTGCTTAAGCTCACTAGGCAGAATCCAAAGCTGTGTTACTCACAATATCCACGACTATTTATCAAAGCAAGAATAGCACACTCACTAAAGTATGAAGCATACATCGTAGTGATAGCCAATTTGGAGTATATCCAATGTACCAAGTCTTTAAGAGTCGATCTTTACAAGACCATATTATTTGGTAGTGCCACCATCGGATCTTGATCACTACAATCCACTCCATTTCCAATATTCATGACCCATTGTTTAAACGTATTGCATCCATTTAGTATTGCTTCATTGAATACGTATATTTCTAGTCAACTTTAGAACTTTGATAGAGTTCCATAGAAAGGAGCAACACAATGCTACATTAACAATATGCTCATGTCTCCCCTTCATAATAACATGCAAGATTCATCTAAAATCTCTCCCCATTAATACAACCTTTCCACCAAATGGCTTATGTGAGAATAATACATCTTGTAAGCTCATATCCAATGCTTTAAAAGCATAACAATGAATCATTGGAGCCTCATCCCAAATAATGAGCTTACAAACTCTCAAAACCTCTGTAAGTTGTCCATGTACATGGATTTTGCAACAAGTTGAATAATTGTTTAGCTCCAGAGGTATCCTAAATGTAGAATGTGCAGTACGTCCATACGGCAAGAGTAGAGAAGAAATACTTGATGATGTAGTGGCCATAACAACATGCCCTTGTCCACATAATCATGCAAGCAAGTAATTATACAAATATGTCTTGCCCGTTCCCCCTGGACCATCTAGAAAACAAATCTCACCTGCATTTGTGGCAATTGCATACATTATAGCTTCGAAAGTAATATGTTGGCTATCTTTTAATATTGACTCCATAGCACTTGATAGGTTAGATTGTTCGACAATAGCAAAAGCTCTCTCTTCCAAAAGCAATCTGTTTTCTCCCAAGATTTCCAAATTAGTTTTGTTTAGTTCAGGTGGTGTCGATCTCCGAGCACGAAGAATTTCTTCTAAATACAACAACGCTTGAGTTACTGGCAAATTGACCCATGCTTCTCGATAG
This sequence comes from Cibotium barometz, assembly GCF_041138505.1. Taxonomy (NCBI): domain Eukaryota; kingdom Viridiplantae; phylum Streptophyta; class Polypodiopsida; order Cyatheales; family Cibotiaceae; genus Cibotium; species Cibotium barometz. Next base: position 30,746,941 of record NC_141109.1, read on the forward strand.
AAAATCTTCTTCTCAAAATCTCTCTCACAATATTCTAGACAGGAAGGCTCACAAAACAACAATATAGTACCAAAAAGACATCTCAATTGCAAGGCATTTTGCATGGATGATGCTTCCTCCATACATACAATCCATTCAAAAACATCTTCTAGTATCCCTCTGGCAATGCAAGTTGTCTTGAAGGAAGGATAGATGTAACCATTAAGCAAAAGCAAACAAATGACTTGGATCCTTTGCATATTGTAAGAAGTAGTATGCCTCACCTCTCCTGAAGGAGCTACAAAGTACATGTGCCCTATAGTGTTTCCAAACTTTCCTTTGGTCCACTTCTTCAACCTAGAGTTCCAAACTCATTTTTGAGGGAAATCAATATACAATGCATCGTTTGCTTTAGGATGTTGTTGATTGCAGGTAAACCATTCAGTCAAAGTAGTCTTGCCTACATTTTTCCCTCTAAAAAACTTCTGTAATATTATCATCATCTCTAAAGATAACATTATTGTTGGCAACCATCCAATGATGAACTACCTCCAAGCATATTCGTTGGGCAACAGCTCAGGATCTTTTTCTTGTTACAACCTTGTAATTGTTCTTGCCAATGGGTAGTACCCAAGCGAATGTAAAGAAAAGAGTGTGGAGAGTGAAGGGGAAAAAAGGCATTATTGGGGCTAGGCTTTACTGAGGAATATAGTGATTATCGGTGTAGTTATTCATGCTCTGTGCTGTGTAATTCCAATTGACTCTTAAGTTGTGTTAGTGCTTTCTATGTTGAACATTCTTTTTACTTGTGTCTGTGTCTGCAGTCAATCCTGTCCGAAAGTGAGTCCCTTCCAAACAAAGACAAGATTAGGAGCCATGATAAGAATCTCTCTAGATGTAAGAACTAACTGTGACCCTATTGCAAGTAGCTCCCTTAGCCTAGGCAAATCAGCGACGCAACGTGCCAGCGTTGGCTTATCTTGTTGGACACAGTAGTATTAGTTGTGTCTCATCCGAAACCTAGCCGATTAGGTGGTCCGGAACCACGCAAGTGCTGAGTCTTGACCGAACACCAATACTTTTGGCGATCCTGCTAGGGAATGGCATGCCAGGTAGGGAGTAGAGAGATAGAGGCTAGTATAGGTGCAGTCTTGCATGGTCAGTAGAACTGGCTAAAAGAATCCTAGAAAGAAAGAACACACTAACTAGGGTCGGGAATGTTAACCAGAGAGGCATAAGAGCACAATGGAAAAAGAATGGAGAACGAAGGAAGCTCTACGTCGACCAAAAAGATTGGTAAATGGAATTCCACATCAGCTACTAGAAAGACTAATTCCGGAACAATAGAGAAATTAGGAAGAAAATCATCAGGAACCGAATAGGAATCCACAGCAACAAGAAAGACTGATTCCGGAACCACTAAGGAATCATGAAGAAGATCGTCCAAACAGGAGGCTAGAAGCTCAAGGAGGGGAAGAATTGGCAGTATGTCTCTCAAATACCCAAAATTCAAAGGCAAGAGTAAGAGGGTCTGGATGCCCACATCTTGCTTTTGAAACCACGTTCCAAGCAAAGAGTTCCATTGGGGCAAAAGACGGAGTATTTTGCCACAACGTTGGGTAGCAAAGCCACCAACTAGTACTCCCAGTACAGATTGGAGCACTTCCACACATTTGAGGAGCTGAAGAAGGCTTTCCTGAAGAGATTCAGGAAAGACAAGACCATAATGGAAGTGCTAGAAAAGCTCTAGAGGATGATCGAGAAAAAGAGGCCAACAGAAGACTATGCAGCCGAATTTAGAGCAAGCCTGATGCTGAAGGGACAATGACTCTGCAGAGACATGTTACTATAGCATACAAAACAAGAACCCAAGGGTAGAACAAAGGTAGCAGCAGAGCAACAAGCCCCTGCTATTAACTAGGTCACCACAGGACCTCAAATCAACAGACCATATGGAGGTGGAAGATTTGGTCCAAACTTTATAATCCCTTCGTATGCATGTGAAGATTGGAGAAAATCTCATGATTGTATATTATGTGTATACACAAATATCATAGAAAAAATATTGTTATTTTTATTTAATGTTTACTATTTTATAATAAAGGAAATGAGTTTATACTCAATGTGCCACTCTTTGTAATTAAGTACTTGAGGGAATTAGGTTTATAGCAAGAATGGTAGAGACATGTAGTTTGAGGTGTCCTCTCCAGACTTCTCCAAGGAAAAGGAGAAGAAATTAAAAAAAAGCAAGTGCAGAGGAGTCCAGGGATAGTGAACCTCATTGTTAATGATGCAAGGGGACATAATGTTACGTGTAATATCGATGATGTATTGATGCAAGTGCCTCATAGGATTCTTGCAGAAAACAATACCTTTTTTGCACAAAAACAAGTAGTAAAAAGAACTTTAATGCATTTGCCCCCTAATATAGCACTAAGAGGTCTTGAATTGCCGTGGGTGGAGATCAAAGGATATCTAACAAGAGTGCTAGAAGTGTTTGCCGCTGTGAGATTACTAGAAATAGGACTTTGATGCATTTGCCCCCTAATCTAGCACTAAGAGGTCTTGAATTGCCGTGGGTGGAGATCAAAGGATATCTAACAAGAGTGCTAGAAGTGTTTGCCGCTGTGAGATTACTAGAAATAGGACTTTTTGAAAGAAATAATAAGGGAATTAACAAATGGACTTTGTTATGGGATGTCATTGGTTGAAAGTTTTAGACTTACGACAAGGTAATGGCACCTCACTGTCCACACGACATTGGCTATGAACACGATTTCTTTTAACAAGGGTTTTGCAGTGGTGGCTAATCAGGGTGTTATGCCAAATAACGAGGCAGTAGTGGCATACCTTGATGTAGGTGATGAGGGTGTGGTCAGAAGGGTTATAGTAGTGAGTGATCCAAGGATGTTATCTTCTTATTTGGTAGATGGTGAGAGAGTACTTGCACCATGGAATGGAAATACTGAGGATGTTATCTTCTTATTGGGTAGATGGTGAGAGAGTACTTGCACCATGGAATGGAAATACTGAGGATGTTATCTTCTTATTGGGTCGATGGTGAGAGAGTACTTACACCACGGAATAGAGATAACAAGGATGCCAATATATTTGATGAGAGAGATGTGGTAGATTGTCTAAGAGTAGTAGTAGATGGTAAGAGAGTAAGATAGAGGTTGAAAGTGTATTGGTACACGGTCAGAGAGTAGTGGCAAAGGATGAGAGTGTATTAGATGTGGTAGATTGTCTAAGAGTAGTAGTAGATGGTAAGAGAGTAAGATAGAGGTTGAAAGTGTATTGGTACACGGTCAGAGAGTAGTGGCAGAGGATGAGAGTGTATTAGATGTGGTAGATTGTCTAAGAGTAGTAGTAGATGGTAAGAGAGTAAGATAGAGGTTGAAAGTGTATTGGTACACGGTCAGAGAGTAGTGGCAGAGGATGAGAGTGTATTAGAATTTACAAATGAGTGTGATGCAACTACAATGTCTTTCTTTTTTGTCCATGGGAACAATCTTAGCTCTCAAATTTCCCTGGAAAGGATATTTAACAAGAGTGCAAGAAGTGTCCGTCTTGAGATTACTAGGAATAGGACCCTTTTGAAAGAAATAACAAGGGAAATGGCAAGTGGAGTTTATTTAAGGATGTCATTGTGGTTGAAAGTTTGAGACTATGTCTTCCTTTTCTACCCATGAAGAGAGAGAAGTGCTATTTGCTAATACAATAAGAAGGGAGTGTGTTAGATGATTCCCTCTTATGTATTTGAAAAAAGAAAGGGAGGGATTTTGTCTATCTTCCATGAACTCCCACCAGTACACATGTAGCTACTTGGCCTTTGATATATTCATGCACTTTAAGCCACTCATTAGGAGGGATGACACATGAGTGTGGGTTTTATGGATCACAATTATGGATGAGTGAAAAGAAGATGAGTTGTGGACAAGTTCTTGGAAAATATTATTGTAAACATGGGTGTGTGTCTCTTCCTTCACTCGCTAAACCACACGAGTCATGCCTTCTCTCTTTTTTCCCACTCCTAAAGTCTTCAATCATTTTTTCTTTATTCCTCACTTCCATGAAGTGAGCTTTTTTCATAGCGTCCAACTGTTCCTATCTCTTTTTCAGATTGGCATGAGCTACGATAGGGTGAAGTTCAGCTCATTAACCACCATCACTTTGCCCCCTTTCACTCTTATGACCCTGGTTCCAGCTGTTCATGTCTCCCTCTTTAGAGCTTTGATCGTCTCCTCATCTTGTCTTTGTTGTTCCTTCTATTCTTCCACCAATCCTTTGTACTCTTCAAGCTGGGCCCTCAAGGCATCTTCATCATTATCCCTTTCTCTAGCCTTTTAGTTACTGCACAAACATGCTCTCACAGCTCGTCATCAGGGATAATGTCCATTGATGTACCTTTGTAGATTACGAGCTCCTTCCCTTTCCCCTTGGAGTGCTCATTCAGTTTCTTGTCGCTCTCTTTCAAAAGCGTGAACCACTTTTTCCAGCTCTCTACCTTTGTTTCCAGCTGCTTAATCTTTGCCTGTAGCTCTTTTTCTGTAGTGGTCTCTCCCCTGCTGTGTCCTGCCTCCATGCCCTTCTGGTTGTCTCCAGCAATACCCACAACTCCCGTTAGGCGTGTTCTTGCTGGTTCTGTAGTATCCGGATTTTCAGACCCCCCGTCTAGATTCCTATCTTGAGTTTGGAGGGGAGTTATTTGCTTGCAGGTAGGTGTGGGGATTTGCATGGCCACTGTCGATTTCCTCAAATATTCCTCCCACACCTCCTTTATATCCTCTATTGCGTGGTTCTCCCATTGTTCCATTTTACCTGTCTCTAGCTCATAGACCTAAGGAAAATCTTGAGCATCCATTATAGCCAGCCGAGATTCTGCCTCGACCAGCTCCACTTTATCCTTATCTACCCTAGCCTGGACTTCTCTTTTATGATCCTTAAGTGTTCTTCCTTGATCATGTTTACCTGGCCTAGCTTGGCTTACAGTGGCCTCGTTCACTTGTTCTTGTAGCTCCCTATTTGCTTGTTCTGTTTGAACGACCGAGGCTTCCCTCAGTGCCGTCATCTCCTATTTTGTTTCCTCGTCTGCCCTCTGGAGCCTTGCTAATTGTCTTATTATTTCCTCCATTTGGGCTGCTTCTGTTCTTCTTCTTCTTAGCTCCTCTTGGAGCGGTGCCTGTTGACTTCTTAGTTCCCGGATGGTGGCCTCCTTCTACCTGACTTCAGCTTGCAGCGTGGTTATTTCATTGGCCCCATTCATCATGCACCTCTGTAGATAATTAATGCTCCTCTCTACCCAGCCTCTGCGTCAATACTTTCTGGAAAAATTACAGGATAGGGTTTAGGGGGATCTACCTATGATTACACGAGGTGGATGGGCTCTGTCACCATAATTCCCTTTTGTTCTTGTCTTAGGTGTAGAATCGGTCCTCATCTGGCGTCCCTGTGATGAATTCTTTTTCTTTCCCTTCCAGAGGACCAAATTCCTTCATGAGCTCATCATCTTCTACTGCCTTGATCTCGCCCTCATCTTCTATTGGTAGCTTAAACACCTTTGTGAGACATAGAGGGCATCGAAGGCCCTCTTCTCCTATGACGCAAGTGTAATTGTATCTGTCTTCTACAATTGCTCTAGCTGCTATGCTACTTTTTGTAGTTTTGCTGGAGCTCCTCCTATGGCAGCTCCGTGAAATCTTTGAGACCCATCCTTTCCAGCCATTGCACATGTTTATCCACCTCCTTGTACACTATGGACGACAGTGGCTCATATTCCAGCACCATCTCTCCTTCTTCAGGGGGACACTAGGGTGGCTTGTAGGAAGGTAAGGAAGTAAGCAGGGTTTAGCAGAAAGAGAGTTGAGAGTAGGAAGAGAGTCAACCGTGCAAGGTAGCTTTTTGAAAGTTGATTTGGAAACTATGTGTTCGATGGAGAGGCATTCAAGCATTGCCGTGAGGTGAACCCTTCCCAAGGGCGGCCATAATTGCATCATCTTTCCATGATTGCCCTAGATCCCCCTCATTTTTTGACCATCAATTCCTTCTGTGCTCTTTTCGAGGTTATTAATGGCCTTTACACCTCCATGCTTCCCTTTTTGTGATGGCAACCTCAATTTTCCCGTTTGCGCCACGTTGTTGCCACTTGGCTCCTTGGTATATGTACACACTGTTATCATATTTACACATGGTGAATTTAAATTTGGGCAATACTCTTTGGCATTTTTAAAATCTCTGGAATCCTGTCCTACTTCTTGATCCTGGCCGGACACGGATTCTGGTTCCTCAATCAATTATGGACCTGGATCTTGATTCTCTTCTGGACACTTTCTCCCTTCGTCTGGCATCTTTCCATAGTAGGGCTTCAACCTGTATCTATTTACCAACTTCCTAAGTTTTTCATGATCTAGACTAGCTAGCTCAAAAGTTCATGTCCCCAGCTTCCTGAGACGATCCTGTATGGGCCCCTCCATCTCATTTTCAATTTTCCCGAGTGGGGTCCCATTCTTGATTTAAATAACACTACAGCATCTCCCACCTCAAAGATCTTGAACTTTGCATTCGTGTCCACTTGCATCTTTCTTCTCTTTTGCACAATTTCCATTGTCCATGCACTGTGCAGTCTTTTTTCATCAAGCTTCAAGAGCTATTCAATCCTGTGTATCTCTGATTCTTCCAGAGACAGCCTTTTAGCCACTGCTACTATGTTAGGAACTCCATGGGCACTACTGCTTCTAGTCCATGAGTAGTCCATACACCATATTGAATGATGTAAGTCCTGTTGCATTCTTATAAGATGTCTGGAATGCCCATAATGCCGGGTGCAGTTTTGTGTCCCAATCGTTCCTATTCTCATTTACTGTCTTGATCAAGGTTCCCTTGAGGATCTTGTTGGTGGACTCTGCTCGCCCATTGGCTTGTGGGTAGTAGATTGTTGACTTCTTATGTATTATCATGTGCTGATCCGTCAGTTCCCTGATCATTCCATTGATGAAGTGGGTCCCTTGATCACTGACTATCTCTATAGGGCAATGAGTCTTGTTATTATGGTTTCATAAAGAAACTTTGCCACAAATGATGCCTTGCAATCTCTCCTGTGCTTCCTGCATCAGGGCATTGCCAATGGCCACATCCGAGGCGTCAACAAACACATGGAATACGAGGTCATAGTTGGGCGATGGTGGGCGCGGCTAACAGTATCCTCTTCAGATTTCAAAATGCCTCTTCATAAGATCTGGACCATACATATTCCACATCCTTCACTGTTAGGCTGTATAAGGGCACTGCCACATTAGCTAGGAACATCATGAACCTATTGTGACACTTGATTAGCCCTAGGAACCTTGCAAGCTCTTTGGCATTCTTGGGAGGTTGCAACTTTACAATGACTCACAACCTTGGCCGGATCCTCCGCCAGTCCTTTTGCAGACACTATGTGTCCCAAGAGAGATCCACTAGTTACAGTGAAGGCACATTTGGTCGGTCAGCTTGACCCTCTTGCACTTTTCTAGGCACATTGAGAGGTGTGTAATGTGTTCTTCTTTCTTCCCGAACACGTTGAAGTCATCCACAACAAACACCCTCATGAAGGTGGTCAGATATTCATAGAATATTTCCTGAACCATCCTCTAGAATGTAGCAAGAGCATTTTTCAGCCCGAATGTCATCACATTGGAGGCGAAGGCTCCCCATTTTGTTACGAAGGCAGTTTTTTCTTTATCTTCCTGGGCCATTCGCACTTGATTATACCCACTAAATCCATCCACGAAAGAATATCTTTCGTGTCTCCCGCTATACTGCATAGCAACAGGAACCAATCAAAGGCAGTGGGAACGGGTTGGATATAGTGGAGGGCATTTTATTGGAGAGATCATGGCTCGCAAGGTACTTTAAGTAGGGTTATGGTGGCCTACATTGTTCGGAGACGCCATAGAATTTGTCAAAAGGTGCAAAGAATGTCAGAGATTTGCTATCCCACAACAAAGGGACAAGATGCCACTCACCCCTATTATTGTAAGACAACCCTTCGAAAAATAGGGGGTAGATTTTGTTGGATCTATTAGTCCAACGGCACATCTATCACAAGCTCGATATGTGATCGTGGCCATAGACTATTTCACCAAATGGGCAGAAGCCAGAGCCTTGAAGCGAGCTGATGCTCGAATAACATCAAAATTCTTATATGAGCAAATTATCTCGAGATTCGGTTGCCCATTAGAATTAGTTAATGATCACGGCTCACATTTTATTAATAAGGTGATTGATCATTTACTTGTTGGATTCTTAGTAGTCCATCAAAAATCATCACCTTATTATCCACAGGCTTATGGTTAAGCGGAGAGCACAAACAAAATTTTGTGTACTATCTTGACGAAAACCTTGGAAGCAAGTCGAATTGACTGGGAGCATAAGCTGGCAGTGGCCCTAACATCATATAAGGTAGCGGCAGCAAGATACATTCCCTTCCGTCTAGCTTATGGTGTTGAGGTAGTAATGCCTATGGAATACCTAGTTCCGAGTTTAAGGATTGCAGTGCAGGAACGTCTGACAAGAATGCATTAGCTAAAAGGCTAATCGATTTAGAGAAGATTGATGAGACCAGGCTAATTGTATCACATGGACTCATGGTGGCTGAGAAATATGCAGAAAGCATTGGTATAATAAAAACTTAAAATAAAAACAATTGGAAATGGGTGACCTTGTCCTCATGTATGGTGTAGGAAGCACCAGGAAAAAGAAACTCAAATACAGAGGCCTAGGACCCTTCCGAGTGTCTGAGATCACACCTCAGGGGTCGGTTAGAATTGAGACAATTGATGGCATACAGATGGAGGGTTACGTCAATCGAAGCAAACTCAAAAAATATTTTGGACCACTGACCCAAGAGATGCTCTTGCAAGAACATCTCTTAAAACAACAAAAAACAGCTCGCGAAGGAAAAAATCCAGCAAGCTCAAAAAGAGGCTAAGGCAAGGGAGGCCACAGCTAAACAATTACTCTAGAAGAGAATGTTACATGTGAACATGGCTTCCTTGACTCTCCTGGACAAAGAGGAACTGAACATTGAGCCAGTGCACGACTCAAGGTGAAACTCTCTACGGCTAAATGCCATGCAATGAACATTACACTAATAATAGATACGAGATCAAGTCATAACGTGATCTCATATGAGACATGGGTAGCCTTAGATAGACCGCACCTTGAACCCACTAATGCACAAGTACGCAATGTGCACTTGATAACTACAAAAGCTGAGGGATTTTTAAGTGTTAATATTTCCATTAGAAATAATTCCTTGGTTGGAAAGGTGTTTGTCATGCCTACAAGTTCCATGGAAGAGGAAATGATCCTAAGAAAATCCTGGATTTGCACTAGCAAATGTAATATCCAATGGGAGAAGAGGATAGCAATGCTGACTGGATTTGCACCAGCAAATGTAATATCCAATGGGAGAAGAGGATAGCAATGCTGAACGGGCCTGACAATGTCATGTCTGTACCATTTTGGAGCCTGACAAACACAAGGAAACCGGCCATGATTGAGGAGATAGCAACACCAAGCACAATGACATCAACTCATAAAACAAAAAAAGCATCTATTCCACAAACCCTACACAAACAATATCCAAAGTCACAAGGTACCTAGAAATGGTGCCTAAAGTTCAACTCAAAAACTAGCCCCACAAGAAGGAGGAGGATAATACGGAGACAATAGAAGGATTCAAAAAAGGGCCAAAAATCAGAATTGGCATTTGCAAGCAGGTTGGCAGTACTCCAGCCAACCCAAAACCCCACAAGGCATTCGTAAGCAATGGGTCCGAAAGGATTTACTACTGGCACAAGGATACTACCAAGGCAATACGACAGTGTGGGTGCCCAAACCCCACCCAATGGCCACCGTTCACAAACTGCCGATAACAAAGGAAAGGGTATAAAAGCATGCAACACCAACTCCCAACTAAAACCAATGCTCAAATTGCACAAACATTGGTATGGAGGAAGAAGACAACTCAACAAGATGGGTTGAGGGTTGCCAAAGCAATGTCAGTAAAGGAAGAAACAAAGAAGTTCAACAAAGGGACACGGATAAAAGCCCCCAACCACAGGACCCAGTAATAACATTGTTCAGTTGGGTGGAAGGAAAAATCAAAAACTCCCACACGGAGCTAAAAACACCTGTATCAACACCTACCCAGAAGTGCCAGGGTGTTACCTTGGTTTTCATGGCAATAAAAGATGAAGGTATCCATTTGGATGCAACGTAAAATTGGGTACCATTCACTCATTTAATGCATGTTTGAATGACTGAGCAGCATGAAGAAAAAAATAGAAGGTATCAATCTTACACACTTATAATCCGAAAAAGTTCACGCCATGATATTAGGAATTCTCTATTAAACCCGAATATTTGGTGGACCCATTAGTTTAAACCCCCTATAGATCTTCTTGATACAAAGATCTCCAAAAGATTGAATAGTAGAGGTCTAAGGAAATTAGGGGACATTTTTTACTTTTGCCAAGCTAGCTGGTGTTGCCATACATATATAGGCAGTGATGTCTGTGAACACACTTAGGACCGCCGGGGCACTTTTTCCCTCTTTAGGAGGTTTTTCCCCCCGGCTTGTATATACGCCCATCCTTCTAGGGCTAACTTATCTTTTGTACATTGACACAATCTAATACACTTTGTGTTGTGTGCATTCTTGCTTCTTCTTCTCCAATGTAGTACTAAACTAAGGGGAATTTGTGAATGTAGCAATGTTCAGATCAAAGACAAGATTGCCACCATTATGGATACCAATAAAGTAGTGTGGGAGAGAAAGGCAGCGAATTGCTTGATGAATCATTTAGTAGTGACATTGTTGTGTCAACACAATAAATAATCATTTCTCTCCTCCACGACTAAAGTCCATTGTATGTTAAACGTGTGGATGGTGTACATCTAATCATTGCTCTCTATGTCGATGACATGCTGCTCACAGGACCAAATGAGAGTCATATTGCTGATTTTAAGGCTGATTTGAATGCCTCTTTTGAGATGTCAGATTTGGGGCATTTGCATCATTATTTGGGGATACAATTTAAGCAGTGTGATGGAGGTATTGCTTTGTGTCAGACAAAGTATATTGAGACATTGTTGCGGAGATTTGGCCTTGAAGACTGCAAGCCTATTGCTACTCCAATGGAGACAGGTTTGAAGTTGAGTCTTCATGATGCTGGAGATCACTTTGATGTCACACTCTATCAGACAACTGTTGGTTGCCTCATTTATGTATGCATTACGAGGCCGGACATTCAGTTTGCAGTCTCACAAGTGAGCAGGTTTATGCATAGCCCACGGTCTCAGCATTGGGGGAAGGCAGTTAAACGCATCTTTCGCTACTTGAGTGGCACCATACATCTTGGGTTGTTTTATCCCAAGGGGGGATCGTTGCTGCCAGATTTACATGCTTTTTCGGACTCAAATTGGGCTGGTTGCTATGACACAAGAGTGTCCACAAGTGGTTTTTGTTTCATGCTCGGTAGCTCATGCATATCTTGGTTGAGCAAGAAGCAACCTACTGTGGCCACTTCTAGTTGTGAAGTTGAGTACAGGGCAGCTTTCACAGCTATGGTTGAGTGTGTGTGGCTCAGACGGGTTATGGCTGACTTGGGTGTTGGACAGGAGTTTGCCACCTCTATCTTCACCTGACAGTCAGAGCGCATTGGCAGTTGCGAGAAACCCAGTTTTTCATGCTTGCACAAAGCACATTGAGGTGCATTATCACTATGTCAGGGAGAGACTCTCAGCAGAGCAGGAGAGATCAGCTTGGCCTATGTGCCAACACAGGACAACCTCGCCGATCTTTTCACAAAGGCGCTTCCTCGTGAGAAGTTCGAAGCTTTCCGCAAAGCTTTGGGCTTGCTCCCCTTTGTGGACTGATCTACTTCAAGCATGGCACTCCCCTATACATGAGTGCCAGCTCTCGTTCACACCATCACCTCCCAGGGGGGATTTGTTGCCATATATATAGGCAGTGATGTGTGTGAACACACTTAGGACCGCCGGGGCACTTTTTCCCTCTTTAGGAGGTTTTTTCCCCCGGCTTGTATATACGCCCATCCTTCTAGGGCTAACTTATCTTTTGTACATTGACACAATCTAATACACTTTGTGTTGTGTGCATTCTTGCTTCTTCTTCTCCAAGCTTTGTGTGCTTTCCTGCAACCCTAATTCCAACACAGCTGGAAAGAACTATATCAGATTGTGAGGGAGTTCAGACTACAACAAAGTGAGGTTTAGGTCTTGAGCTAAGTATTGGATGAGGTTGAGAAAAGTTGGTTTTCCATATAATTTAATGAAGCCTCTTGGTCTCATGACTAGATCTAGTTCAATCAGGTCAATCTAGATATAATCAATACTAAGACACTGTATGAAGTGATGCGTAAAAGTGAAATTAATGTTATTAAATCCTTTGATAAACAAAAACATAAAAACGTAAACATCATAAGAACCTGCAGTTTCACGGAACTAGTAAAAAACCTTCAACTTCATGAAACTGCACCTGTACTTTCACGCTGCCAAAAAATCTAACAGGGTTCCGTCTCACGGAAATCCCTTTCACGTCTTTAACTCTCACGTCACAAAATCTCACAGGATTCTGTCTCACAAAATTCCCTTTCATGGGATTCCGTCTCACGGAAATCCCTTTCACGTCTTTAACTCTCACATCACAAATCTCACGGGATTTCGTCTCGCGAAAATCCCTTTCACGTGACAAACTCTCACGGGATTTCGTCTCATGGAAATCCCTTTCATATGACAAACTCTCACGGAAATCCCTTTCACGTCTTAACTCTCATGTAACAAACTCTCACGGGATTCCATCTCATGGAAATCCCTTTCACGTGACAAATTCCACGGGAATCAGTCTCACGAAAATCCCTTTCACGTGACAAACTCTCATAGGATTCCATGTCACGGAAATCCCCTTCACGTAACTAACTCTCACGGGATTTCCTCTCCACGGGAATCTCTCCTCACACGACCTGCAAGTTCACGAAACTACCAAAACCCTGCACTTTCACGCCACATCATTAACCTGTTCAATTAACACACCTTGTTTCTTGCTCCTACACTAGCACTCATCTTAACTAACCATTTTACCATACCAAAGAAGAAGAAGAAGAAGAGAAAAGAAAAGAAAAGGAGTGGTACCTACCCCACCAGTCTCTAGAGACTGGTTTTCTTTTCATGTACAGATGTTTCTAAAATTCTGGACAACAGTGTGGAAAAATTAGACCTGTTTTCCAAATGACATTCCCGAGACACCGACCAACTACGAGGTGGTAGCACAAAGCTATCAATGGATTATAAGCCATGGGTGGCTCGAAGTCTACAATACTCACCAACATTTAAACTTATGTGAGTCTACCTTATATCACCACCCCTTTGGAATTCTAAAACTATACTCTAATATCTACAAACACTTAGAATCCATGTTAACCAATGTACTATACACTTTTGATGCCACTCATATTGAATATCCTAACATAAATCTTGAGGATATCCTTGACCTTCAAGAGTTTATGAAATCTCACAAACCTAGCCACCCACCTCCCAGCTCAGGTCATAGTCAAGAAGAGGCATCATCTTCGTCTTCCATCTCCACTTACCCCGTATATTCTAATGTCGCTATAAGAGTTTATGAAATCTCACAAACCTAGCCTCCCAGCTCAGGTCATAGTCAAGAAGAGGCATCATCTTCGTCTTCCATCTCCACTTACCCCGTATATTCTAATGTCGCTATAGTAAACTACTTAATCCCTATCCTAATGCCCCACCTACTAACAAATCTCAGGCCGACTGCATATTCTCTACTTTCACTCCTCATATAGATTTTCCCACTAACCCTCTCGCCCCCAAGGAGATATTGGCACCTTACTCGTCTCCCCAACGGCAACCTCAAGAGGTACGCTATATTGCTCCCCAAGACAATATTGAAGCTTTTACTGATGGTACAATTTTGGAGTCATTGTCTGGTGTAGAATATGAAGGCTTCATTCGAGCTAGCAATCCACTGTTAAAGCTGAAAGTTGATGTTTAAGGTATTAATGCAAGTAACACCATTTGAGCCAACTTGAAGGATTCTACCAGAAGCCTACTATGAGGTCACACCAACAAAACAGCCTTATGTACCATACCCTCTACGAGCACCTCGCCCAGATTTAGAAGAACCACTCCCTTTGGTTGGAGAGGGTACATTGTGGTCTAATGTGGCATGGCACACAAAATTAGCCAATCCACAATTGGCCGACCTACTGGAGATCCAAATTGTCACCTTCATGATCAGTTTTTGCTTTCGCAGGTGGAGAAAAGCTCACCCATTACACACATGAGGGGGCTATGCCACAATCATCACAGATGATGCAAATCCCAGACTATAAGATTTTGGAATACGACCGGAATGGAGAAAAGAATTCTTAACTATTCTTGAATACAGCCAAGTCTATATGTGCGCGCCACCAACTCAACGAGTTGACCCATTATACATGCCAATAAAGAGAAGATGGACTCCACTGAAGTTTCAGGAGACCAAGCAACGCGACTCCCATGTATGTTATAATTTTCCAGTCTTCATGCCAGCAACCTTTACAGACATATGGGAACAAAGAAAACAAATGCTCACTTGGATACAAGCATGGCACATCAAAACTTTCTTGGCGGGCACCCTCCAGTGTGTACTGGCCTCAGTTGATGTATGGTCATGACTTTGTATGCTCATGACTCGCATGCATATACATCCTAATGTGAGGTTGCTTATATCAAAGACAAAAAAGATTGCACAATCCAAAGTGGAGGTTATACATGCTTGGGGTAATTTGCAATACAAATGGCAAATACATAGCACAACATGCAAGGTTAACCCAAAAAAGCAACTGTAAGATTTGCTTATGGTAAAGAAGCTTGCAAAATCTGGAGCTGTACATAGAATCACAGTAAAGCAAAACCATCCACTTACAAAAGACCATTAAAAATAAGGGTCTCTGCTAAACCAAAAAAAAAGAGGTTTCCAGAAATAGTCCATTGTTTTGCTTCTTCTAATACTACTTTTTGATGACAATTGGGGGTTGGGGGGGGGGGGGGGGGGGGGGGGGGGGAAGATGGGATGTTTGTATGGTGATCTTTTTTCCTTCTGAGACAACTTGCTTTTCCAAGTCCTCATCGCTCATCAGCTGCGGTTCTTTCCCTTGCCACTGTTGTTGGAAACTGTGATAAAACACAAAAGGTTTTCTCTCCCTTCTTCATGTAAAACATCAATGATGATGACAATGTCATGCAACAACAAAGATGATCATCATCATAAGTTGTGGCCATGATCATGATGCTCATGTGTTGTTTCTTTCCTACATCATGTATTTGCCATGATCATGATCATGATTACACATTGTTGCCTATGATGCTGCTTCACAAATTGATAATAATAATGATGTCCATCCCTGGATCCTGTGTTTGTCCATGATAATGCTATGATAATAATGATGTGCATGTTGTTGTTCCTCCATCTCTGCATCCTTTTGTTCCTCTTCTTCTTCAGGTTCTGTTCAGGTTGTTGTTCCTCCATCTCTGCATCCTTTTGTCCCTCTTCTTCTTCAGGTTCTGTTCAGCATCAATGAAGAGTTGAAACAAGAAGCAAGAACCCAACACCAGCTTGATGCTGCATGTCTAGCTGCATAGAGGACACATGATGAGCCCATTCTCATTGCATTTACTGCATCTCACAACTTGATCCAACTCATCCAAAACCTTGCAACTGCCATTGCAAGTGGGGCAAGGGATGAACCTCACATCAGCACAGACCTTGCACACCTTCCGAAACATGCCGAAACATGGTAAGTCTTCAATTAACCTAATAAGAGCACCATCTTCATGCAATTGCCTGACATCTTCTGCCCCCCCTATGTATCTCCCCTTGATAAACAGACTTGGAACGTGCAACCTCTTGTTGTCCAAGAGCTCTGTGAGCTCTTCTCTGAACTTTGAATGCATCCATACATCCCTCTCATCCACATAAACACCCAGCCCTTGCAAAATGAGCCTCAAATCACAGCATTCTTCATACGTCTTCCTGACTCCTCTCAAGCTGGTAAAGTACAACACCACTTTCTCTTCACCTCTGGGTGGGCATCTAGGCTCAAAGCTCTCCAAATCATATGATAATCTGCTTACCTTCAGCTCCCTGTCCCATGATGAGACCTTCTCTTTCTTCATCAATAAAGTGTGAGGTAGTTTTTCCTTAGGTGTGGCTACAAGCTGTGATTGTGGGCTTTCGGCATCTGAGCTGGTCTCTGATGACACCCATGTGTGATTACCCGACGTAGATGAAGAGTTCGTTGAGCTTCCTGCGTTATTGCCATTCATAAGCATCCAATCATCTTGGGGCAGAGCAGTGGCCTGTAAGGCTTGCTCAAACGTGGCCATGAGGGATGGATCAAAGAGGGGGCTGCTAGAACCCATCATGGGGCTCTTCAAAGGACTCCTTATGGGGCTTTTCAATGGACTCTTCATGGGGCTCTTCAAAGGGCTCCTCATTGGGCTCTTCAAAGGGCTTTTAATCTCAGAATACCCTGAAAATTCATTGTAAAAAAGCTCTTCTCCACTGAAACTCAAGCTTGATTGATGACCAGAACCAAACTTTCTTTGTGCAGAAGTCTGCCTTTCCTCTTCCTCTTGCGAGAAGTACTTTCTCAAAACAGGGGACCCCATGTCTGCAAAGCAAGAATCAAGCTCATGGACAGTGTTGAAAGACAATGATCTGTCGACAACACACCGTTTTTCCGTCGTCCTTAGGGGTGAGGGTGTTCTGCCACCATCTTCATGAAGGCTCTCCATGAGCTCCCATGTGTTGATGGTCTCAAAGTCATCGTCACTCTCAGGCACCTCTTCAACTGGATTAAGCTTCATGTTGTACTTCAAATGTATATCAGGAAAAGCAAAATCTTCATGTGATTCATGTCCAAAAGCATGATTATCCTTTACTGTATAGTGATTATCCTCCACTGTATCATGATGATCCTTAACTGATGCAAGCTTGTCTCGCAGAATGCGTACAAAGCTGCCTGTGTTGGCTTGTTCGCCCGGTTTTCCCAAGTTGATGATGCCATAGGAGCTTGATGTCAAGGAGACAACGTGGGAGCTATCTTCTTCTCTCTCTGCAGGGTAATGGATAGGTGCGGAGACACTGCGTGACAGAGGGGCATACCAGCTCTCTCTTGCTGCGCGCTTGCGGGCAGCAGCTTCTTTTGAAGATGTACAACCCATGATGTTATTAGCTAAGACTTTGATATGCTTCCAGAAGAGTAATGATGGTGGCTATGAGAGCTACAGAACCCAAGTTTGCTCTTGGAAAGAATGCACAGAATTCGTTTGCAGAGAGCTGTTGTGCGGATTTCCGATGCTAAACGGGAAAATGAAAAATTTAATGCTGCCCCGAAGATGTATTTAAGCAGAATTACGAGGAAAATGCTGCGAAAACAGGAATTTTAATTCTGCCCGCAGCAATAAATGAGATATTGATTGATGACCAGAACTGCGGGAAAACTGCCCAAAGCCGGGAAGTGTGCGAAAAATTGCCGCCCGCAGCTGCTAAATTGCTGCCCAACACAAGTATTTTGCGCAAATCAATCGCTAGCTGCTGCCCGCATCTGCAGACGTGCTACCCGAGACGAAGATTCGGGCAACGGTAGGCTGGAGGGACTGGAGGAATTGAACGGAATAAGCAGAAAAAGCTGCCCAAAACTGTAAGCACTGTGCCCACTGTGGCAGATTAAGCAGGGAAGATTGCCCAAAACTGCGAAAGCGCTGCTCAATGAGGGATCAAGCAGAAAGCGCCGCCTGAAAGACAGGGTAAGCGAGATTAAGCGGGAAAAGCATGCCGAAACTGCAAAAGATGGTAATCTCTGTGAGGGATTCGGGCAGGATGAGGCAGGAAGATGGTGCCCAAAACTACATAGAACAGCACCCAACACAGAGTCGCTACTCTCTCTCTCGCTCGCTCGCTCTCTCTGTGTACCCCTCTCTCTCTCTCTCTCTTTCTCAGTAGCAAAATGAAATGAAAGAAGGTGAAGGAAGAGGAAGGTCCAGCTATGGCGGCATGCAGGAAAACGTATAAAAAAGGGGGGAGCAAGCGCGTGCAGGCCCTTCCAACGACTCCTTAACCCCCCCTGTGGCGAATTATTCAAACCACGACACCGACCTAGCCTACCTTAAGCATCGACATTTTCTACTCCCATATGTGACCACCTCACAAATGTCAAACGGTCCCTGCCCCATTCACATTGCCTGCTCCAAGGGCCGCGTCCACCCCCATGCCCTGCCCTAGCACTTGCTTCCCCAAGGCTCCACACCAACCACCCTCCTTTGGTCTCTTCCAACCAAGTCAGAGCTCTCACCCACTCTGATTTACGACTTCGCGACTTATTCTTGATCTTGTTGAATCTTGTTGACAGTAATGCTATCCCGTGTAAACATAGCTTCTGGGAAAAAAAAATGGAGTCGTTCTAACAAAAAGCTGTCATTTGCTATGTAGCTCCACTTCCTCCAAGTCCAAGTCTAAGCTAGTCTTGCCTGTAAATCCCTTCACTTACAAACACTTGCAAAACTTGAAGGTCATCATGGAAGTCCAAATTTGGTGCATGGAACATGCTAGCTAACAAAAAGCTGTCATTTGCTATGTAGCTCCACTTCCTCCAAGTCCAAGTCTAAGCTAGTCTTGCCTGTAAATCCCTTCACTTACAAACACTTGCAAAACTTGAAGGTCATCATGGAAGTCCAAATTTGGTGCATGGAACATGCTAGCTAACTAAACTTTCAAGTTTTCTAATTCAACACGGGGCACAAGCCCCACTAGGCTTGCTTTTTGATGGCCTTCATGCCATTTTTTGCCTTTTGGCCCTCAAAGACATGCAAAAATACTTAAAACCCGTTAAAAATTACATGTAATTTGTGAAAAAACCTACATATTTTCCTCATCTCGCTAAAATTGACAAAAAAAATTAATCGTCAAAACGCAATTGTGACCCCCCACCTTTGTAGCGTGAGTCATGTATATAACATAGGGGGATTCACAAAGGGGCAATGTAGATGCCAGGGTTCTTACCCAAGAAGCATATATGGAAAGAGAGCAAAGTTGGCAAACTAGTTCATTCACAAAAAAAAAAAAAAAATCAACTCCCTTGTGTAGTGTCTTCATAAAGGGGCAATGTAGATGCAAAGGTCCTTACCCAAGAAGCACTTGTATGTGGGGAAAGAGAGCAAAGTTAGCAAACCACTTCATTCACTTAAAAAATCCACTCTCTTGCATAGTGTCTTCATGCCAACCCATGCTTAGACAACTTTATAGTAGCAATAAAATGAACCCCACGACATCATGACCTCATGCTTGGTATTTGCACTAGGGCTATGATACAACCGAGGCTCCTCATGAGAATAATGGGAAGCTCCCACGATAGGCACAAGGCCTTCACATATAGTTCAGATGTGTGGCTTATGCTCTATGTCTATGGATGAGGAAGATTGCATGTAAATAGGAGTTCCATGATCAAGGTGGAATAATTGCATCCTACATGGCATTTCCATCCATAAATGTGTAAAAAGGTCTATGAGAATGTTGCCCACCCTCGTCCAACATTATTTGTGAAAGCCATTGTTGCTCATGACTCTTAGCCATAAAATCTAGTACTCAAATTTGATTGTTCATCCACCACCACCCTATTTTAAGTGGGCTCATAACACAATGTGGAATTTCAGGGGCTTTACACATATGCTCTAGAATCCTCAGCTTTCCTCTTTAAAAAAAAGGGTGGGGGAAGACTATGTGTCGTCCACGAGCTTGGGCGCATAGATCTACCCCATTTTATGGGATTTCCCTCCCTTTTGTGGGGGTGGGGGGTAATGTGTAAAACCCTTCTTCTTCTTTTTTGTGAGCGTGGATATTGAAATTACATGCCAACACTTTCCACTGTGGGAGTGGGTAGATTTAACCCAACACCTCCATTTTTGAAAGTTTGGGTGCTACCACATGAGCTATAACCTAGGAGGCATGCTATGAGATTTTATTAAGCATTTTTTTATATTTGGATTGGCAAACAGCCTATTGAATGCATTTTGTAAATCTCAATAAGTTGCCTACTATTAGGCTCACAATAATATGAGATTTTTACTCTATATCTCAAAAAGTTGCATTTTGTGTATCTCAATAAATTGCCTACCATTAGGTTTAGAACAATAAGATTTTTTTAACTCTATAACTCAATAAGTTGCATTTTGTATATCTCAATAAATTGCCTACCATTAGGTTTAGAACAATATGAGATTTGTACTCTACTCCCTTCCCTATGTTCTCCCTAGTATATACTTTTTCTTGTGAAATCAAGTCATGCTATCTATAGCACAATGTCACGTCTCATACTAATATCATTAATACTCTATGTTCTTGGAGTGTCACCCACTTGATGATGTTTAGCTTTGAATGCTTTTGGCCCATACTTTACTTACTAGGTCTATTGTTTCACACAAAGAGCATTCTCCACCTTCGTCCATACCATGGATCACACCCTTTCCATGTGGTGCTTCGTGCACACACCAAAGAGCATTCTCCACCTTCGTCCATACCATGGATCACACCCTTTCCATGTGGCGCTTCGTGCACACTTTTTACATCTTGTCACACCCTTTTCATGCCATATTTTTAAGCATTACTTTTTGCATATATGAGGTACATTCTAACTCCCTTGTGGTAGGATACTTGGCATCCTCCTTCATTTGATCACTTCTATGCAAGATAGAATATACGATATTTTTTTATATAAAGTTGTGATTAGCCCAAATTACACAAAGTCAATGTAAAGTTGTGATGGGCCCTAATTACACAAAGTCAATGTAAGGTTGGAAAGTTTAGCCAAGATAAAAGCTAGTGAGGTTCAAGCTCAATGATTTACATGATTATATGTAATCCAACAAAGTTATTCCACTATAGCAATATCCTCAAAATATTCAAAGCTATTCAAATCTAATGCACACAAATATCTCAAGTTTAACTCACTCTAATTGCATGTAAAGAACTCAAAAGTAAACTCATATACTTAATATAATGCACACCTTGTCTCGTGATAATGCACTTAAGATAATGTGCTTAAGATAATGCACATCTTGTCTCGTGATGCCTTAAAAAAATGTATCCAAATCCTTTTAAACCATACGAATGTGAGAATACGTGCACCAATGCGTGAACAATTGTACTTGAGAATAAAAATTAATGGTCTTCTTTTATGATTCAAGTACTTTGAAGAATGTTCAACTTGGATAATTCTCTGTGAATTTTCATATAGGGATTCTATATGCAGCAGCTCAAAAGGCAATTTTACAATTTAGGTTTTAAAAAGATGAACAGTTCAAGTTCAAATGTACATATAAAAGTAAAGCACTAAATAGGAATATCATTATAACTATGAATAAGCAAGCAACATGCAAAATTCATAAGCATGACTAAATCTTTGGCCCAATGCAAGTGAACTACAAATTGGCACCTTGATCTAGCTTGGCACAAACTACTTCAACACCATTTTCTTAAAGATAATGTGACAATGAAAGGAATCTATGGAAAGTTATAGTACCCCTTTTAATCATGGTATATGTAAAATCTTTCATGCCACACCAACAACCACAAAAATATCATATAATGTTGAAATCTGAGCATAATGATGAGCTATGGTGGATCATACACTAGAATCAACATCATTAACAAAGTGATTAGAAAATTATTAAGATGTAATTAGTGAATAATTAGCAAATAGATTAATGTAGGCATGGATACTCAAAAACCAGCAAATTCTCATTTGGGCTATGCCTCAATTTATAGAGTTTACATCAAGCATCAAATCCCATTGATTTCTCCATGATTCACTCCCAGAATATCTCCACCTTTTGCCTGATTCTCTCCACCTCTTCTCTTTTCCCTGAATATCTCCCAGAATAACTCCACACTTCCCAGAATATCTCCACACTTTCTAAATCTTCTCATGCTACCCTTTATTCTCTCCCAGTAGATCCTTCTCACCTTTTCACAGGTTCTTTCACATTTACATCTTCTCTTTTACAGCCTCTAACCAAGGGCTTGTTCCCGCACACTTTCTAAATCTTCTCATGCTACCCTTTATTCTCTCCCAGTAGATTCTTCTCACCTTTTCACAGGTTCTTTCACATTTACATCTTCTCTTTTACAGCCTCTAACCAAGGGCTTGTTCCCGCACACACCCTATTCACTTGTATTTTCAACATATAATACCTTTCTTCTTTTGAGAGGGAATATGATTCTATGTATTAACATAGACCAAGCACACAAAAAGTTTAGTCACCTTACATAATATAGAAGATAGTCGAGACCCTGAGACCATAGTCCTCCTTGGTGAGAACCAAGACTCTAAAGCATGATCCAACTGAGTAAGTCCTTCTCCAATCCATAAATTAGTAGCTTCCCAAGACATATCTCTTGAATAGGAAAACAAGAACATCACCCCAAAGATAGTAAACACAAAGATAGCGAACTCCCATAATAAGAACCCAAAGAGGGATATGGCGACAACACCTTAGTGTCAAAAGATATGGCAACATCACTTTAGTGATGACAAGGGATTCTTCATTTTATGTCTCCATGTAAGGTCTATATAGTCACTTGAGAGAGACCTCTAGAGGATCAAATGATGAGCTGTAGTGTCCCAAACAGCTAGTTGCAACAACCTTTTCCTACATCAATCAGTAGAGTTAACAAGTAAGGGGCATAACAGAATCAATCCATTAGAGTAGGAATCATAAAAGACCACCCATAATGCATAAGCATCTATACATACCAAAAATATGCATCCCCTTGCATAGGTTATGCAATTTGTTGCATACTATTTAGTAAGCTTGCGTAATCATTTATTGCACCTTGTAGAATGTGGTCCTCCACTTCAATACACATTTTGTCATTTTCATCATCTCTCCCTTGAAGATATATTGTGACAAAAACTTCTATATGGAACACTATTTGTGAGCGAAAAATAAGAGGACACTTGTACCATGACTAAGGTTCCCCTTTTGCCTCCTTTTCTAATTTCTTTTCCATCTATTCTCGGTCTCTGTAGAAGATGTGTATTGCAAAATGGTCTCTTTATTGGGGAGCCCAAGGCCCATATCAAATAAATTTGGTTTGTGAAAATGAGGATGTCACAAATCCCACTTCATAAATTTTCTTTGGGAAATTTATTGAGATGTCAAGCTCAAGACGAGTTGATACTCATGACGTGCCTAGGTGACCATTCCACCTTTACACCACTGGCACGTGTGGTAGCTAACTCAACGAATCTTTGCCAATGATTCTATAGTTGGACTACACCTACCTAGTCCAACCAAGTTATGGCATACTTATTTTGCCAAGCAGCTCACCTATTTACCATGTTCACATTATGGACCACTTGTACATGTTCACATTATGGACCACTTGTACATGTTCACATTATGGACCACTTGTACATAGTACTCTAGTATTTATGTTGGTTTTCACTTATCTTTTGTAGAACACTTTTGAGAGCAACAAGGAGAAGAATATTTTAGCCTTCCATGTTTGTATGTGTCTTATCCATTTGTGTGTGTGTGTGTGTGTGCGTGTGTGTGTGTGTGTGTGTACAAGATCTCAAGCTCTCTCTCCTCCCCCCAATATTTTCATGATATCAGAGCCTAGCTCATGCTAAGGAGCTAAGTGGCAAGCAAAGGAAGCTACAAATAGCATGAGCTAAGTGGCAAGCAAAGGAAGCTACAAAGGCAAAGGAAGCGGTACACATGGGTAAGAGCATCATCATATCTTCCCCTTCTTGTTTTGGTATGACACCCCTAGGTAGCTCTGGGAGCTCTAATTGAGGATTTTACTTCTTAGGTGTGGAGGTACCTGTATGGTTCATAGCACTTTGTACTGCAATTCTATTGCCAAAATTGCATTTTAGCCTCCGTTCGGCCACACTGCAAGGTGTTTTCGGGAACTTTTGTGAAGTTCTGGGGTTTGGAACTGTCTTTGTCCAAACTTTAGTTATTGCAATGCAATTGTGCATTTTGGGTGTCCAAATAGTGACTGCACATATATTGTTGATTGCGAGTGTATGTACATGTATTCTGGTCACGTCTTGTGACCATATATGTCACGTCTTGTGACCATATATGTCACGTCTTGTGACATATAGATTGTGTAGAAGTACGGCTACTATTGTGTTACAAGTTGCATACAAAAATTGTCTGTTTGTAGATTTCTGGTTGTTATAAGCAAAGTTGTCTGACAACATTAACCAAATTGTCAGTGAGAAGCTTGACAAGAGAAACTTCCATGCATTGAAATTCAGAATGATCAATTTCTTAATGGGAAATATGTTGAAGGAGACAATAAAGAGCCTTCGGAATTACCGGAAGAGAACTCTACTCCATCAGAGATAAAGGCATTCAAAGACTAGACCTAGGGTGCAAGGAAAGTCATGTATTAGCTTTCAATTAGTGTGACGCACACTATGATAGGGCATATACAGGATGCTAACACTCCAGCGATTGTATGGAAAAACCTGGTGAAAATACTCTAGACAAACATAAAGGCAAGGAAGTTGTAACTAAAACAGGAGTTGCATATAGTGGAGAAGAAGAATATGTCTACATCAATAAGTATACATTAAAGATCAAGGGTATTGTTGAATCCCTTGGATCTACTAATGTCTTAGTGGAAGACATTGACAAAAGGAGAAGAAGACATGAAGGAAGGAGAGGATAAGAAAGGACAAGAGGAGGATATCATAGAAGAAGAGAAGACATAGGAGAAGAGATGGAAGAGGAGACGCACAGGAAGAGAGGAGATGCAAGCAAAATTAGAAAAAAAAGAAACTTGATTTTTTTGTGAAACTACCTTACTGTAGAGATTCTGAGTTTTTTAAATAGAGGAGGAGAGGAGTTGGAAGGTGTCGAGGAGAATAGGGAAGGAAAACAAGAAAAAAAAAAAGAGAGAAAAGAAGAAGAAAAACGAAACTTGAAATTTGGGTGAAACTATTGTATTGTAGAGGTTTTGAGGTTTTTTTAAAACATTTCTAAGTTTCAAGGTTCCAAGGTTTCGAAAGTTGGAAACATGTGTGTGTGTGTGTGTGTGTGTGTGTGTGTGTGTGTGTGTATATATGTCTGTGCGGTCCACCACACGGACACATTGAGGAGGAAAGGGGAGGTCATCTCCAATCTTCCACACAAGGAGGCGGCCAAGAGGCCACCGGGCCTACCTTATATGTGCTGATGAGGTGGCATCCAAGCACCACAAGTGGAATGTCGGCACAAACGGGTGAAGGACGCCATCCACCACGGAGCATCAGGAGGGTCCTTAGGGGGAAGGATCTAGTCGATCTACACACAAGGTTTAGAAAGCTGATGGACAACAAATATCTTAGTATGAGCATGTAAATTAGCCATGGATCAGCTCAAGATGTGTACATATGTAGAGGATGCTATAAAGAAGAAAGGATAGGGATCAGTTTGAGATGCCTACACATGTAGAGGATGCCATAAGGAATGAAAGGAAAACCATTTAAGAGGCCAAAACACTCCCTGGATGGCTGATTTGTACTTTAACTTCAGCTCCATTTGAGAGCAAAACAAAGGCTAGTAGAAGAAGTGAGTCAAGCAAGCATGATGCAAACTATGCTTGCATGAGTAACATATGTGATTCAGATGAATCTATTTTCTATAAGCATGCTCAAGGCATTAAGCATTGGGAAAAATCCATGTAGTATGAATATAATTCCATCTTAAAGTTGGAAACTTGTGGACCTTCCCTCTCATAAGAATGTGATTGGTACAAATTAGGTGTAAAAGGTCAAGTATAAGTTTGATGGATCTATTGAAAGATTCTAGAAGAGAATTGTAGTGAAAGTTATTCTTAGGAGAAGGGATAAATTAATGTGAAAGTTATTCTTAGGATAAGGGATAAATTGATGAGATCTTTGCTCCTACATTAAAAATGACTACTACCATGACAATCAGTGTGTTGGTAGCTCATATGGGTTGGAATATATTGGAAATCAAAACGGCATTCTTGAATGGAGACCATCAAGAAGAGGCCTATGTGCATCATCCTCTTGGTTTTGTTGTTATAGGTCAAGACACAAAGTGTGTTCTTTAAAGAAAGCACTCTATGGACTTAAGCAAGCTCCCATAGCTTGGTATGATAAAATTCATGCATACTTGACCAGTTGCATCTCTATTTGGACATACGATTTAGGCTTAGCTTGTGCTCATGTGCCATAAGAGCCCATAACTAAGCTGGATGACAAGTGGTGAAGTGCATTTTTTGTGCATTGCAATAGCAAAAGTAAAGACTATCGTCTTTTCAACACAGTCACACATAAGATTTTTGTGAGGAGAGATGTGGTGTTGCTGAAAATTCAGTTCAGCCCATGTTAGGACACAAGGAAACACTTGGATGAAACCCACAAGACTTGTTTGATGGGCTATTACCTTTGTCTATTGATGGGGGGTTAGATCAAGCACCTTTTGAGCATCATTTGCCTTCAGAAAGATGGGAGACAAGACCTATGGATCAATCCTCAACATACGAGGGTGTAGAAAGAGGCTGTAAGAGATGTGTGGACATTTATACAAGAGGCAATAATTCTACCTAGATGGCTACTACATACCTTGAAAGAGATTAAAATTACAACTCCACACACAGGTAGAACACGGGTTGAAATAAGGAGTATCTAGTCCTCAGCATGCAATTGGTGGTCATGATTTTGTATGTAGATGACATGCTGCTTACAGGGACTAATGAGGATAAAATGTTAACCAAAACATACTACCTTGCATAAGAGAGGGAGAGAAGAAGAGAATGATTCCATGCAAGGGTCGATTCGGAGACTTGCATTAAGCCAACCCTAATGAGGGTTAACTCCCCTATGTGAGGCTACTAGGGGCTCACTCCACCACCACTTGTGCCACCCAAGTGGAGATCCACAAGCTAGGTAATGAGCAAGGAAGAAGGAGCTATGGAAAGCTCCACCTCCACTCAATGCCAATGTGCATGCAAGAGGGATCTTGAGAGGAAGAGAAGAGAAGGGAGAAGAGAAGAGAAGAGAAGCTAGAATAATACCCACCACTCCATGCATACACCACAATCAAGCAAGAAAGCATTCACAAACACAATCATTCAATCATAAACACGAGAGAGAGAGAGAGAGAGAGAGAGAGAGAGAGAGAGAGAGAGAGCAAGACTCAATTGTGACAAAAGGGATTGTCCCTGCGGCATTGCTCAAGCCATAAGATCGGTCATCCCATATATCTTTTCTCAATAAGCGTTTTGCACAGTTACATAATGGTAGATTACAAGAAGCATCACCATACTTGAAAAATGATGTTAACCAAAGTGGTTAACATACCCCCCTCCCTAATTCACGTCCATCCTCGAAGTTGGCAAGGGATCTACGGTAGTAGGTCGAGTATGTGCGGACAAAGTCATGTTGCGAGGTGGGATGTGGGGGCCCCGATGGAAGACTTTGTAACTCGTCCAGAAGGTTGTCTCCATCATGTCTTCAAATGTTTGTAGGCACCAGGAAGGCATCCACTAGATGCGCTCATAGTAGCCAAAAAGTTTCTTTAGCATTGGCCTTTGTTGAGGTTAAAGGCCAAGCCTTGACTACCCTCATGGTAATGGCGCCAATCCAGGAAGGTCTCCAAGAGAGTGGTGATAAGATTGAAGAACCGGATGGTGGCGACGGCGACTGTGGATCTAGCATCTGCTCGTATCTTTTGATGAAGTCATGGATACGTTTGAGCATGGTTTCTTATGTGCAAGGGTTTTGTAGCGTCGGAGGAGCGAGCCATGGGAAGTTGTAAAGAAGTTTGGGGTTCTTGGCCTCCTCCTAATGAAAAAGATTCCAGGCCCAGTAGCGGAGGATTGGTAGATATTCGAGATTAATCCAAAGCTATCGACGACTGCCTTGCAATATTGGTCCCATATGTAGGGCTTGAGGAGGAAAGGACGCCTGATGGGGCAAGCAACCGGAGGGGGGCCTGTGGGTAGCCGTCACATTGATGAGGGGGGTGCTTGCGCTTCCAGCCCCCCACGATGCTTGGCGTCGAGGTAGGGTCGTAGGACATGGAGGTCCATGCAGTCGATTACCGTGTTCATGGGAGCCTTCTGGAGTTGTCGACCAAGGAGGATACTTATGGCTTGCTCAAACTCCATGCGATCTAATGGATCGCACCAATTGAGGGGGTTCAGCGGGGGGTCGATCTCCCCCTGCTCTCACGGGGTGGTGGTGGGGGGATTTCCCCTTCTTCCAAGGGTTGGGGGGGAGGGGATGTTGGGGGTGGCGGTTGTGATGACGAAGGTGGATGGGTGGCCGATGCCAAGGCAAGGGTGCTCAGAGTTGCGGCGGCGATAAAGAATGGGGGAGGCTTGGCCGATGTCAAGGGGGTAAGTCTGTTATGGATTTGGGTAGGCCTAAGTGTAGAGTTAAAGTGGTAGGTGAGGGAGGAGTGGGTGATGGAGGTGAGGGGGTATAGAGGATTGTGAGGGAAAGAGGGGGAGTGTGGTGGTGCCGGGTGGGGGTGGGGGTGGAGGTGCTTGGGTGCTTGTGCTGGGGTGAGAGGAGTTGGGAGGAGGAGGTTAATGGTGGGGGGAGATGAAGGTGGGGGTTGCTGATGGGGGTGGGTGCCCGGGGCTCCTCCGCGCTGTTGTTGTTGTCTTCATCAAAGGAGGTGTTGTTGGGGCTTTTGGAGTGGGAAAAAGCTTTGGCATTGGCTTCTTGGGGGGTGAACCATGGGGAATGCCACATGCAAGTCGTCAAACTGCATTATGCCAGTGGCTTGAATAACCTCCATCTGTAGAGGTGGCACCTTTGGTAGAGTATTAGGAGACCTTGCTGAATAAGGCAGGAGCTAATAGTGCCGGAGGGATTTGTAGATTGTGTAGACGATTTCCCAACCTGTGCAATTTAGGAATCGGAGGGCCTTTGTTGTTTTGGGGGAGGAGTAGGGATAAGGGCTTAGCCCATTGGGGACGGCGAGGTCAATTGGTTCGGTGTGTTCGGTTTGTTGGTGGCCGTAGAAAAGGAGGTGGGCCCAGTTCAAAGATTTGCTTGGAGAGGATGGGCAGGAAGATCAAAAAAGATGGTGGGGTGGGTGAAAGATAGTTGTCCCTGAAAGAAGAGGGTGGCCAGGAGGGAGATGCTATGAGGTGGGAGTTTGGTTAGGATATAGGAGAAGGTGGCTTGTGATAGGGGTTCATCGATGAATATATCATGTTGGAGCAAGTTAAGGCGGATGGTTCAGAAATTTAGCTAAAGGATTTGGGATGGGTTTTCTGGGGAGGAATGGCAAGGAGTGGAAGTTCCATGGTGGTGTCCATTAGCGCGGCGTCAACCTTTCTTTCGACCGCACTGGGGACAGGGACAGATGGGGTGGGTGGGTGTTGGGCTGCTCGAGCCTCTACAGCTTTTGGTTGGGCGGTTTTTTGGTGGAGGGCCTTCTCTGTGACATCGCAGTATTGTTGGAAGTCGAGGTTTGTCTTTGTGAGGGTTTCTTCAATGTGTATTGCTCTTTGGCGGAGGTCTGGCGGAGGTCCTATGCTGCAGCCTAGGCCAGGGACAGGTCATGCAGTGCCCGCTGCTCTACTTCTTGGGCCGCTTGTAGCTATCTTTGAATCTCTGATGAGAGTAAGGAGAGGGTGTTGACCAATGTCCGCTCTCTATCTTCCAAGGCTTGTTGGAGGTTGATGTTAGCAATGGTGCCGTTGTATAGAGCTTCCTGGCTCTGTTGCTCCTGGGCCACGCAACATTTGTTGTTACGCCACTATTGCTAGTTCCTATTGCTTGTATATGCAGTCCGTCATTTAATTGATAAGCTCGCGGGCTAAGTGGGAGAATCCATGGGCGAAGTCTGGCACTTCCCCATGTGATGAATGGCCTCGTGTGAGTGGAAGCTTCCTATGCGCGCCCAATGGAGGGCTTCCAATGTATTTCGGTGAGAGGGTCTCCAATGTATTTCGGTGAGAGAGTCTCCAATGTATTTCGGTGAGAGGGTCTCCAATGTATTTCGGTGAGAGGGTTTCCAATGTATTTCAGTGAGAGGGTTTCCAATGTATTTCTGTGAGAGGAGGTAGGGGAAGATGGGGCAGCTTCTGAGAGTAATGAAGGAGGGAATGGAGAGGAGCTTGTGGGTGGTGGGGTTTTGTATAGATTCTGCTCAAAAAAGGCCTTCCGGTGTCGGATTAGATACCTTATTAATAGGTTGAGATATGATGGATGTAAAACCCATAACTATTAATGGTGGGCATGTAACTTTCTTGGTATTTTTATCATTTTTTATTTTATCTTCTAGCATAGACTAAGCATTTACAAACATGTTGTAGTACATGTTTCTTCAGTATAGGACAAAAAAACTCTTCTTTATAATCTTAACATAGTCAGGGTGTCCTGCTATAATGCTATCATAAGCTTTATTTAAAATTCTTCCCTTTAAGATATATGTTTTCAGGAACACAACCAGCATCCTTCTTCAATTTTGAATCCTTGAACTTTCTTAACTTCTTAGGGCTAAAGAATTTATTTGATCCAATCTTTTCCTTGGTCTGAGTAGTAAAAGTGAGACAGGTTAAGGGGTTATAAATTATTATAACTACATAACAAACCCTTCCTGCTGCTAAGAGTTGTGAGTACATTCTCCTTGCCTCATCTATACTTGATCTAAAAATCAAACTCTTAAAGCATCTGCATCCACCTTCTTTGCCTCGTGTTAAGATCATTCTAGGCAAAAATCTACTTTAAACCCTTATGATCCATAATCAAGGTAAAGTTCTCTTTGAGAAGATAGTGTCACCCACCAAAGCTTTCAAGCACGCACTACTGCAAGCAACTTAAGATCATAGACAACATAGTTCCTTTCATGAGGTCTTAATTTCTAGGACTTATAAGCTATGGTATGTCCTTTTCCTGCATTAGGAGTCCTTCGACAAAGCAAATCCAAGGCATCAATAATAACTTCGAAGGGCTCCCCAAACTTTACCAGTTTCAACACTGGATTGGTCACCAAAGCAACCTTCAGCTTATCAAAAGCACTTTTGGTACATTGTAGACCAATGGATATCCTTCTTAAGAAATTATTTCAATGAAGAAGTTATCTTGGCATATTGAGGAATAAAATTCAAATACCACCGTATCAATCCTAGGAATCCTCTCACTTCCTTTATTGTCTTTAGTTTCAGCCAATTGATTATATCTTGCACCTTTGTAGGATCAAACAATATACCATCTTTCAACACTATGAATCCTAAATATCTAATTTGGATATACACTTACTCTTCTTAGAAAAAAGTGTGTGCTCTCTAAGAGTTTCCAAGACTTTATGCACATGCTCTCATGATCAGTAACATTCTTGGAGTAAACCAGAATTATCAAAGAAGAATAAAATGAAATTATCCATATGCTTTCTAAAGATTTCTTGCATCAATCGTCGATTAAAGGTAGCAAGAGACTTTGTCAATCCAAATGGCATTACTCTAAACTCATAATATCCATACTCGATATTAAAAGTCATCTTGGGAATATCCTAATATGATAATATCCGAACTTCAAATCAATCTTTGTAAATATTTGGGCTCCATGTACACAATATAACAACTCATCTATCATGGTGGGAATGAGATACTTATTCTTAATAGTAATCTAGTTCAACCCACAATAATCAATGCATAATATGAGACTCCCATCCTTTTTCTTTTAGAAAAAACCTAGCACCCTAAGGGAATACACTAACACAATATGAGAGTCCCATC
This sequence comes from Cibotium barometz, assembly GCF_041138505.1. NCBI lineage: Eukaryota > Viridiplantae > Streptophyta > Polypodiopsida > Cyatheales > Cibotiaceae > Cibotium > Cibotium barometz. The sequence continues at coordinate 30,778,781 of NC_141109.1, forward strand.
CTTTTTCTTTTGGAAAAGAACTGGCACCCTAAGGGGATACACTAGCACAATATGAGAATCCCATCATTTTTAATCTAGAAAAGAACTAGCACCCTAAGGGGATACACTAACACAATATGAGAGTCCCATCCTTTTTCTTCTGGAAAAGAACTGGCACCCTAAGGGGATACACTAGCACAATATGAGAATCCCATCATTTTTAATCTAGAAAAGAACTAGCACCCTAAGGGGATACACTAGAGGGTGAACGAATCCTTGCTTCAAAAGTTACCTTGAGCTTGATTTCTTTTGGAGAATGGCCATCTTGTAGTTGGTTAGGCTCCATAAATCAATTCTATCTCAAGGTTAACCCACAAGTTGGGGGCATTTTAATTAAATCTTCAAGAAATATGTCAACATACTCACTTAACCATTTTGGTTCCCTTGTATCTAACTCTTTGCCTATAGGATTGAGCTTCACAACATAAATTTCTTACTTCTTCTTGAGTCCCTGCAATAACTTTGCTGCTCTAGCACCTTGTTTTCATGAAGATATAAGAAGACAGAGATTGGTCCCTTTGGAAGATAATCTATGTTTATTCCTACAATCAAATTTTCTTCACCTTTATTTTACACCACATAAATAAATGCAGATAAGGCTATATAAAATAAAATTATTAATAATCAGGATAAAAATTTACAGTCCCATCACTATGTCACTAGATAAATAGGAAGAAGACAAGTCATGGGCCATACTGAATTTTTAAGTTTACACAACATTACTCAAAATAGCTACTATCGAGATCCTATCTTGAGGAATATAGCACCTAAGAGTCCTATACATAAGTCTATGAACCTTAAGATATCTCTAAAGAGGTTTATAAAGAACTATGCCTCTTATACAAAATCCAGTTGAATAAGGAGCATTACAAGGATAATATTCTCTCATAGTCAAGATCAAAGGCTTAGCTAGCTGCTATTAAGACCCTATGTCAAGGAATATGGAACCTAAGAGTCCTATACATAATTCTATGGACCTTCTCCCATAGTTGCTCATCCTTTATAGGTAGCCATGATCCACAATCTTGAGTATCACTTGTACCTCTAATCATCACAACAACGATGGTCAAAAAACAAAGTCTCTCAAAATGTCAAAGCTAGGGTGACTCGATCAGCACAATGAGCCAAAGAGAGGAGATGATCAAATGCAAAATTTATCATGTCATTCTTCTATAAGATAGTGGGAAGACCTTGCACCATAGAAAGAGTGTAGGAACAAGCAATATCATGGGGCTTTGCCCAACCACACTCAAGAGCATAAAACAGCTCAACCGAGAAGCCAATCTTCCATGACCTAGCTCATAATTGCATGGGCAAGGTAGGAAGACCTTGCACCATATAAAGAGTGTAGGAACAAGCAATATCGTGGGGCTTTGCCCAACCACACTCAAGAGCATAAAACAGCTCAACCGAGAAGCCAATCTTCCATGACCTAGCTCATAATTGCATGGGCAAGGTGTGTCACTCACCTTGTGAATACTTGTGCTCAAGATTCTCGTAGGAGACGATGTTTCCAACATGTATCTGCACTCCAAATCTCCACTCCACTGCCACCACACCACCGCTGCACTCCAAAGGAAGCTCGACCCTCCTCACAGCTTACTCTCTCACACTCACTCTCTCACATGCAAGCATGAAAGCACACAAGAAAGCAAACAATAGCATAAAATAGTAGATAGAGAAGAAGAGCACTCTATTGAATTAGCATAAAATAATGAGTCATGAGAGTTACATTTTAGGTTTTGTAGATGACCTCTAGGGTTCACACTCTTGGGCGGCCAAGCTTAAAAGTCGAGTGGGCTTATTTGCCCACTGTAGCTAGTGTAAACACCTATTCTAAAGCTAGCCCACCTAAAATCTTGTGGTGCGCCTTTAATATAAAGGTGGCGAGCACACATGTAAAATATACAAAAGTGAATTCCACACATTCTAGCACCTGTGGTGGCCTTCTCAAAGGTGGTGAAAATGATGTAGAGGTCTCCGGCAAGGGTGTTAAACATACCCCCCTTCCTGATGTCGATTCCATCCTCAAAATATGTCAATGAAGATGCACGAGGTTGTATGCTAGATGCATGTTGGCATTGGAAATGTCGGAGGTCTTGGAAGGTCTGCAAGAAGGTAACATGGTATAACGAGTAAGATGTTCTTGTGGAAAATAATTGAAATTTTAAGCATGGTTTGGAAGGTCTACAAGGTAACATGGTACAACGAGTAAGCTGTTCTTGTGGAAAATAATTAAAAATTTAAGCATAATGCAAACACCTAATCAAGCATAGTGAGGAAAGATTTTTGCAACTAGTCTAATTTTCTAGTTAAGACAAGGGTAATATTAAGGTTGGTCCAAATTCGATCTGAACTAAGATGGAGCAAAAATCATGCCTTGGATTATAACCTTAGTCTCTACACACTATCACTTTGGTGAAACCATCTCTAGCTATTATCTAGCCTTATAAATGAACATGCTAAGTGATTATTATATTCGTTTTTATTCTTTTTTTATTTTTTATTTAATAAGAAGTTAAAAATATCTAGCCTCATAAATGAAAATACTAAGTGATTATTATATGCATTCATTTTATTCTTTTATTTTTATTTTTTATTTAATAAGAAGTTAAAAATATAAAAGTAAGGCACCACCCTGCAAAGACCCAAGTAATGTAGAGACATCATACAAGAGTATCTAAGAACCGCTAAGTACCTCTACAATGATGGGTTTTTTTAAAGCCCTTTATTGATTGTTTTTTAGCCATAAGGTGCTATCCCGTGGAGATCAAAGCTACAATGATGGGTTTTTCCTACCTAGATCGCACATGGCAATGGTTATCTTCTTGTGGGTTTTTTTTGTTTTGTATTTTTACTTTGTTTTTTGGTTTATTTTTTTTGTTTAAACTAGTTTCACTTTCACAATTCACCTAGAAAGATCTATTCTAAATAAAGAGGTCACATTAAGGAAGGTAGAGTACTTGGCATACTCCTTTAGCATACCTTAAGATCGATCTCAACAAAAAGGATTGAACTAGGACGAAATTGTTGGCGGCTAACTAGTCCGTTTGGCCACCGCCTTGATCGCTCGCTGCTGCTGAACTGACCGTTGTGCAACAAACCAAGCCTTCTTATTTTGCAACAAACTTATAACAGCTTCTTGATGACTAGGTAGTACCTGTGGTTGGAATGAAAGAAAGGTGATTAGCTAGATAAGGGGATAACAAGGTGTAACAATCAAGGGCATATGAAGGAGGAGTGCTAGTTAAGAAACACTCAGTAGATATGTACTATCTGCGGGAGGAACAATCACACTGCAGAAACGTGTTACTATAATACTTGAAATAGGAATTTGAGGGTGATGGAAAGGCAGTAGCAAACAACAAGCCCCAGTCATTAACCAGGTCACCACAAGACCTCAAATCAATAGATCATATGTAAGAGGAGGTGGTAGATTTGGACCAAGGGGAGCTTGTTTCTAGTGCAATGGTCTAGGACATAGACAAAATGACTACCCCGTATTTTAGCGCCATCAGCATCATGAACTACAAGAGGCAATACCACTGAATCATCTAGAATGTTGGGCCGCCCGGTTTCTTCGATTGCCCATGCACTTTCTTTTTTGTTTTTTTTGCACCTGCGCTTATCCTCTTGGCTGCCACGCATTGTTTCCGCCACACCTAGGATCCATTTCACCCATCCTATATACAATATACATTTCTTTCTCTCTTGTTCTTCCTAAATCATAGAATACTGAAACAAAAAGTCAAGTGAAGGAAGCATAACACCTACTCGTAGTGTACAATCTTCACCATATACCAAATGATAGGGGGTAAACCCTGTAGCATTCTTCTTAGTCACTCTAAATGCCCACACAGCTCTGTCCAAGTATATGCCCCAATCATTGGGGTGGTCTTCTACCAATTTGAATAATAACTTCTATACAGAACCCCATTAAAACGTTCAACCAGCCCATTGCACTAGGGATGATATGGTGTGGTAAACCTATGTTTTATACCCAATTTCTTGGTCAGATTCTTGTCCACATCAGCTGTGAATTCCCTTCCTTGGTAATTGACCAGCTTCAAAGGGACACCAAATCGACAACAAATCATCTCATAAGCAAACCTATTGTGCTATGGCACTGCTGGTTGCTCTAGCTTCTAGCTACCTAGTTCAGTTAGTCCACTACAGTGATGATATAATCTTTTCTGCTTCTAGTTCTTGTAAGAGGCCCAATAACATCTATCCCCCATTTTTCAAAGGCCCTATAGCTCATAATATGATGCATGGGCTCAGGAACTAGCACCCTTTTCTAAAATTCTTGGCATTCATGATAACTTCTCCACCAATGATGGTTTTATATGTTCATACTAGGCCACATAAGCTTTGATGTTAATGCTTTTCATTTTGTGATGTCAACCCCATAGTGGCCTCCACATCCTTCTTCATGGCAAGCTTTCAAGCATTCCTAAATCTCATCTTGACACAAAACCCTTCTCAAAACACCATATGTTCCTTTATGATAAAGTAAGTCAACAATCAACACATACCTCATAGCTCTTTTGACAATTGCCCAAGCATCCAATCCTCTTCTTGAAAAAACCTATCAAAAGGACTCGCTCTTCCTCATAAAGAGATTCTCTACCTTGATACAATGGTTTTTGGATTATCACGGCATGTACATCTTTGGTGAGGACCTACTCTACTAACTCATGTGCTCTTATGTTGTCTTCCCTGGTGGATACATGCCAAGTTTGAAAGGCTTGGAAACAATTAAGGAGCTTTCTCACCTTAAAAAACTAGCTTTTCATCTCATCTTTATTAACCTTCCAAGTACCTTGTACCTACCTTATGATAAGCAAAGAATCACCCTTTATAACCAGTCTCTTGACCTTTCTTTGTCTACATTCCTCAAGACCCAAACTAAGGCTATAATACACAGCCTCATTGTTGCTTTTAACTTGTATTTCCTAGCTGCCATACCATAATTCTTGACCCTACTTGCTAACAAAAACAAACCCAGCACCATATTTACCAATACTTCTTTTAAAAGCCCCATCAAAGAATAGAGTTCCATCTATATCTTGCAATTTTAAATGCATTCTATGATCAGGAACCACTTGCTTTTCAATATTCTTAATGGGTTTGGATTTAGCCTGAACGTCCTTATAGGTTAGCGTGTCTGCAATGTGAGCCCTCACACTATCTTCCTTGATGAAACTCATATCAAACTCTAGTAATATCATAACCCATTTCTGTACTTTTGGGTTATCACTAGGATACTTCATCACATGAGGTAGAAGATTACAAGAGGTGAGAAAAATAAAAAGTCTATAGATCAAATAAGGTTTCAACCTTTTTGTGGCATACACAAGTGTCCAAACGAACAACTCAACCTCATGCCAAGGCTTTTCTATCTCACCCATTGCCTTGCTAATATAAAAAATAGGTCTCATATAAGATTTCTTTTCCCCTTTTTGCATCAACATTTTGCATCAACATTGCTCCTATTGCATGTCTTCCAGCACTACAGCTCAAATATAAATGTTGGCTCCAATATGGGGCAGCATTGTTGGAAGATTAGACATATCTTTGAGACTCTCAAAGCATCCTCCTCTACCTGACTCCACTTAAATGGATCTTGTTGATGACTAGATTTTCGCAAAGGGTAAACATATTCAGCAAGCATATAGAAAGATCTAGATAAATACCTGAGCTTTTGAACAAAGCCCATTAGGTCCTTGGTTGACCTAGGTCTTTCCATTTGCAGTAAGCTTTGTACCTTTGAAGGGTCTGGGGCTGTACCATTCTCACTCACCTCATGTCCCAAGAGCACTACCCTAGCCCTTGCTATCTTACACTTTGTTGGGTTAAGCTGGGCTCCATCCTCATCAAGATGTTTAAAGACAATGTCAAGCCTCTCTACATGTATTATCCTATCACTGTAAACACAAAAATCATCCATAAATATTCTAACAAAGGTTCCAAGGTATGGGGCATGGATTTTATCCACCCAGCTGAAAAACTGGCATAGGAATTGAGCAATCGAAAGGTTCCAAGGTATGGGGCATGGATTTTATCCACCCAGCTGAAAACTGGCATAGGAATTGAGCAATCGAAAAGGCATCACTCTATGCATAGGAATTGAGCAATCGAAAAGGCATCACTCTATGCATAGGAATTGAGCAATCCAAAAGGCATCACTCTATAGCAAAACACTCCCGATGGAGTAATAAAGTTGGTCTTTTTTTAATCCTTTGAAACTATTATAATATGATAATATCCACTAAAACCATCACAGACTGAATACTTCTCATACCCTACCACCTAATCTAAAATTTCATCTTGAAAAGGAAGAGGGTAATGATGTCTCTTTGTAGCAACATTCAGTGGTTTGTAATCCACACAGACTCTCCACTTATTACCCTTCTTAGGCACAATAACTATAGGGGACACCTACTCTGCATCATCAATTGGATATATGAAACCAGCTTGTAGCAACTTAGTGACTTCTGTCTTCCAGCTTGTATAGTCCGTAATCTCCTTAATTTTTGGGCTATTGGCTTTTCTCCCTCCTTCAATTTGATCTCATGAACAACACTAGATAGAGTCTTTAGCAAAAAGCTTGGGGTACCTTTCAAGTAACTCCCCATACTACTCTCTTTCCTCATTGGTCAAATCATCTGCAAGTTGGTCAAATAATCTGCAAGCATCTCCCATCAGCTCAGCCTTTGGGACATTGGGTTTCTCAACTTGAGCACAAACTGACTCCATCGCGTATGGTTAATGTTGAGTGGTTAACTATCTACATACCACAAATATTTGCTTCTAGTTCCAGTAAACTCTAATCCATTCATGATTCCCCACCATCAGTCTCATCAGAGGAACGAGGAGAATAATCATCATAACTATCAAAAGAAGCCGAATCTACTCCTCTCTGTTTCTGACCTTTCCCCAAGCTCCAAAATCTTGCTTGTTTTCAAATCATATCCTATTCTCCTTTCTTTGGGCCTGTCAACAAACAAATCAATACATCCTCTATAATAGTCTTATCTAGATCTCATTCTAATAAGCCAAGGTCTTCCCAAAATGACAAGATATGCCCCAACCCCTGCTGGCATGACATGTATATCAATTACTACCTTTTATCCAAGTACCTTCATCTCCATACCCTCAATCACACCAAGACACTTAACTTTTAAACTGTTGGCTATCTTGACACTGAAGATAGATTTACCTATCACTTCTAAACCTAAATCATGTACAGCCTCCTCAGTCATGACATACACTTGAGATCCACCATCTACATAAACCTTGCTACTTTCTTGCCCTGAATCCAGACATCTACTATAAGCAAAATGTCAGATACTCTACTCAACTGAATCACATTATCCTGATGTGTTTTAAACTTGACCCGTCTGACACTTGCAAGCTTATGCCATTATCGTCTTGTGCTAGAGTTCAGCCCCGTAAAAGCTGACCATATGTGATATCTGCCTTCTTATGCTTCACATTTGACAAAAGATTGTAATAAGGAGATTCCCCCTCACCCAGCTGAAAATCATCCATACCAATCTTTCTCCTTCTAGCCCTAGCAATTCCATTCTAGGGTTGAGTCTTGTGTGTTTCTATAAATGGTGGTAGTCCTATGTTGAGTTCTCCATTTAAAAGATCTTTCAATGCTTTGAAGAGTTTAGGATCTCCACATAAGCATGTATTCATTGTAGTCTTTGTTTCAGAAGAGTTTAGGATCTCCACATAAGCATGTATTCATCGTAGTCTTTGTTTCAGAAGAGTTCAAGATCTCCACATAAGCATCATGTAGTCATCGTAGTCTTTGTTTTAGAAGCCATGAACTCCAAGAATTTAGGGATTTTCAAGGGAGTACCCGTCATCTCTCCACCATATGAGGGTGTTGGTGATATTGGAATTTCCACCTCTTGAACGGGTTCATGGTTCTCATACTCAAACATTCTCCTAAAAAGTTGAGAAACCATGCTTGGGATAGGTTGAGTTCTCACTGACCTCAAAGATGACAATAGGTATATCCAAGAGTTTTTGGGTGATGAGATCAGCTTTAGGTTGTTTGGATGAACAGTGTCAGATATGTTTACTTGTTTTGGTCTTGGTTCTAACACCTCTTGAGTATGTGTGTCCATATCCCTGAGCTCAGGAAGTTTTTTTAATTCCATTACAGGGTTAGGGTATGAACCAAGTTTCTCTTTGTTTGGTTTCTTGAGGGCATGCATCCCTTCCTTTTTGGCCTCCTTAGTTTTTGTTTAAGTGTCTCTAGTTTGCTTAGATCCAGTGTGTATGTCCACTAAATCAGAATACTTATCAATATCAATGCAAACTAGTTCTTCAAGCATTCTCAAGTTCATTCATTCTGTTTTCTTTGTTTTGTCCCCTTTTATGGATTTCTTTCTTATATGGCCCCTCTTCTTTTTGGATCCCGCTACTGAAGTAACCTAGTTTTCTACTTTCTTTTCCAGAACATGTGTTTTGAGCCATGAGTCTTGTTATTGCATTCACAGATTGGTTGGGATTTCTCAAAATTGATCTCTGAAATTGACCATCCACTCCAATCATGTTAAGAGGTGTGATGGTAGGACCATTATGCTGATACCACCACTTTCATTGGGTAATCTTTGATCTAATGATCTATGCCACAACGATTACAAGTTGCAAGTGGCATGCTAAAAAATGCAACTTGGGTGATTGGTTGGTTTTTTATGGAACACTCAACAGACTTGATGTGGTCCGTTGACAATGATAGCATTAAACTGGAATTCTCTTGACAGTAGAGTTGATGTCTTGACCTCTTCCTATTGCAGCTAATTGGTATACTGGTTTGACTTTGCCTCTTACATCGACTACATAGTAGTCTAGATAAAGCTCTATGGAGTCCTCCACGACATGTGAGGCACTCTCCAAGTCAACCTCATATTCTAGACACTCAAAAGGTTTCTTGAAACCTATTTGATTCAATGGTGTGATCCTCAAGGGTGGAGGTTGAGGTCCCAAACTGGTGGAGGTAACGACACATTTTGTGCATTGTAAATTCCTCTCACGATAGGTTGTTGTGCCATTTACTCAGCATTGGATCGAGGTGTTGCAAAGTAGGCATTATGGCTTGTGGTTGTGATGGAGCAGGTAAAGCTGAGATCTAGAAGCATTAGTGAGGGCTTGTAAACGTGTGTGGCACTATGAAGCCTCATAACCATAACATCCATAAAAAGTATAATTTTCATTATAGCGTGCCCTTCGAAAGCCCTTGTCGGCAGATTGAGCACCATTGAAGCTCTCTCCTTAGGTACATATATATGTTCTCTAGAGCTGTATTGGCCTTGATTCCCTCTTGGAGTGCTTTCATGAAATCTGTGAAATTCATCTCTCCTAAAGTGTTACCTTTATCAATGGGTTTAACCATAGAAATGCTATGTCATGTAACTTTGGAAGCAACAAATTTAGAATCCGATACTTTGGCTCCCTTGACCATCAGATTATCCTCTAGTTGGATGGCATTGGTTGTAACTTCATCCCATGTAGTGATTCCTTTAATGACTAAGCCATTATAGATCGCTTCATGGTTAAGCCCATGGGATGAATCTGTCCAGTAGTTGATTATTTAAATAACATTCATACGGAAGGCAACAAGAGTTCAAATGCTTGAGACGGCTAATGAAATCTCTAACTGAATCCTCTTCTTCTTGAGTTAGCTTGGCTATCTAGGCTACCTTCCCATGCCTATGTCGACCACCATTTCTTGAAATCTCTAACTGAATCCTCTTCTTCTTGAGTTAGCTTGGCTATCTAGGCTGCCTATGTCGACCACCATTTCTCACAACAACGGGCGCTATGCTCTCCACTACCACTCTTCCCAGGGCCTGTGCAAAAGCAATTGGGTCTGTGGGTAGAGCTGATGCTAGCATAATAGGAGCAATGATAGGAGTAGGTAGAGGTGTAACACGTGGCACTACATGAGGATGTATTGGTCTAAACCCCAGTGGGGGGTAGATGTGCTACATAAGGTATGTATCCTACTAGTGCCCAAATAGGTGCTTTAGTCATGTGGGCATTAAGTGTAGCTGGTCTCATAGTAGGAGTTGGTAGCACACTCACTCTAGGGAAGGGATGTTTCATGGGTGCAATAGAATGATATGTGACCCCTCTAGGAATGGTAATACTAGATATGCCAGTAGGCGGCATGCAAGGGGGTCCATGTGTGAAGTGGTGGTGGCTACCGTGGTAACCGTAGGCATGTGGCTCAAAGGTAATTCTACGTGAGACATAGGTGCCATTGTTGGTGGTGTGGTGCTTACCACTGGATGAGGTAGTGTACTAGTAGTGTCTTGGATAGGGACAACTCTAGGATCTAAGAAGGTGAAGCTCATGCTAGTATGCTCTTGAGTCCCTACAATGGCCTTGTGGGTTAGAATATGTGGGTTGGGGTCCATGGTATAGCAGCCGAGTGATACTACAAAAGTAAGATCAATTGGGCTCACTGGAGGTGTTACCATTTTTCTCATCATGGGAAATCTTGCTTTGGATGTACCCACTTGCACCATCAGTCTTTGGATCCTTTCATGTTTAATGATCATATATATACGATTGCAAATACCATGTAATCATTCCTCCTCTATTGTGGCCCCAAATATTGATTAGAGAATCCCTTCCCAACTCACACCATAAGCTTCGATTGTGGTGAAATCCACAAGAGTCTCTATTGATGCATCATAATCCCAATCATTTATGAGAAGACGTTGATACAATATTTGCAAACCTAGCTCTTTCCTCGAGGTAGATGCAATGTTGTTGCTTATGTCGAGACTGTTGGGCACTACTTGCGCAATTATGGCTTGGGACTCCTTTTAGGCATACTGAGTTGTTTAGGCTACTAATTATTGATGTGCCACTTGCAAAGTCTCTTCTTGTTTTGCTCTAGTAGCCTGGATTAGTGCCTCTACTGCCTACACTTCTTGTTTTGCTCTAGTAGCCTGGATTAGTGCCTCTACTGCGTACACTTCTTCTAATGTTCTACCATCAAGCCTAAGCACTTGTGGGGGCAAGGGGTGATTTGATGGTCACAATTGCAGCAATGCGCAATAAGAGTTGTATGGATAGGGATATAAACGTGAAAACTCTACTTGTATCGATGAGAGTACCCCAAGTGTCTCTCTGGAGTTTATCTCAACTCCTTCATCATGTGGTCTGTATCCATACAACTCTTATTGCAGCAATGCGCAATAAGAGTTGTATGGATAGGGATATAAACGTGAAAACTCTACTTGTATCGATGAGAGTACCCCAAGTGTCTCTCTGGAGTTTATCTCAACTCCTTCATCATGTGGTCTGTATGTAGTAAGATTTGGTTTAGATGTAGCGGGGCGAGTTGAGGCGAAACCTATGAGGTAGCTAGCTATGTGGTTAAAAAGACTCGTAAACTGGCTTAACTGGTGAGTCCTGGTTGGGGTTCTCACTTCTTAGAACTGGGTATCCTTCCATTGACCCAAAATCTGATGATGTATCACTGGCCCCTTGTGTAGGTCCTTGTACAATGCTAAACTGGGTTTTCCGACTGAAGGTCCTAAGCCTAGTGGTGTAGGCTGGTACGTGCCTAGCTTGATAGGTGCGCTATCATTTAAATAGGCCTCTAATACACTCCCAAATCGTAGGTGTATGTGAATATGGGGTGTTGGAAAGTCCTACAAATGCCCTAGATAAGTTTGAGAATTTTAAAATTTTTATTTATTTTAAAAAAAAAATTAGACTGTCCAAAGTTTTTTTGAAACACATTTCTAGTGTTTCTTAACCCATCTGGCACAAAAAATAGTGTACTTTTTTTGGGTCAATCAAACACTATAGGCATTGGCTCCCATAGTGAAGAAAGCTGAACTATGTAAAAATCCAATTTTTGGGGTGTTACACAAGCTACATCAACACGATGGCAACAGCCTAAAACATATATTAGGCAAACTTGCACATGCACTTTTCAAAAAAATTCTATATTTTTAACTTTTTTATATTTTATTTTTTATTTCTTCGAGAGAGGTGGTGGTGAATGTGGTGATGGTCGATGGAGAGGAAAGCACGGATGTGGTAGACGGAGAGGAAAACCCAATGGTGAGGATGGAACCTGGGGTTGTTGATGGCAAGTTTGGGTGTGCATAACCCTCAGGCTATTCCCACATGAAATCCAATGCTCACAAGATACCTGCTAATCCTATCACTCCATGCTCATGGTGCTTGCTTCAGCCCATATAATATTTTCTTCAATCTGCATACATATGTGGGAAAGTTTGGGTGTGCATAACCCTCTATGGATGTTCCATAAACACTATCTCTTACAGCTCTCCATTTGAGAATACATTCTTAACATCCATTTGATATGCAATTCCCAACCTTTAGATACAACTAATGAAATCACATACCTTGCTATTGCCATTTTAGCCAATGGGCTAAATGTCTCATCATAATTAAGGTCATGTGTCTGTGCATAATCTTTAGCAATCAGCCTTGCCTTATACCTTTCCACGGATCCATATTACTTGAATTTGACTTTCTAAACCCATTTGCATCCAATCACATTCTTTCCTTTTAGTAACTCAAGCAAATCCTATGTATCATTGTGTGCCAAAGCATCCATCTCTCTAGCTTTGTCCCATGCTTCTTTTCCAATAGCCTCATCAAAATAAGAAAGCTCCACATGCTTAACCATAGATTTCATGTATGCATAATGCATAGCATGCCCACTATATGTGAATCCATGAACTGGACATCTCACTCTTTGTGACCTCCTCCAATGGCTATGGGTCACCCCCACGAGATCCCCAATCTCTAACATGTGGCGGTACATACATGTCATTCCTCACACCTGGAGTTCTTATCACTAGGATTCCAACTCATCATCAAGACTCTCTGAACTTGATGAGTCATAAACTACATTCCTAATTTACTAATGCCTTTAACTTTATTTTTACCCATGTCCAATGCACTACTCTCAATGCTCACCTCATGTCGCAATCTTCTTGACCATGGACTCACATTGTCACTACTAGATCTCATGTGGGCTAGATATACTAGTGGACTCCTCTAAAGGTAAATTTACATCCTTTGCATGTCATCAATCATGACACTCTCACTTTTCTTATACTAGCTTTCCATCTCATCACATCTCTACTAATGAGAACCTACTTTGTCACTAGCTTGTAGAGCAATTGTATGCTTTTCTATCCTATGCATACCCAATGAACACACATTTTTTAGCTTTTAGGTCTAACTTCCTCCTCTTCTCATCTGGCACATGCACATAAGCAATGCATCCAAAAACTTTCAAATGTCCCAATGTGGGGCCTAAAACCTATCATCCTCATCTTAAGAGTACTCTCATCATGTATGGTAGTTGTTGCAGGTGTCTTATTCAAGATGTACACCATTGTAGCACATCCTTTTGCCCAACAATACAATGCCATACTCTTCTCATTCATCAATTCTCTTGCCACTTCACCTATCACTCTGTTCTTTCTCTCTCAGCAATCCCATATTACTGAGGAGTATACCTCTGCCATCTAACACCATGCTCTCTCAAGAGCCCATCAAATGTATGTGAGGTACACTCACCACCACCATCTATCCTCAAACATTTAATCCAGTGACCATATTGATTTTCCACAAGTGCTTTGAATTCTTTAAACTTGCCCAATGCTTCACTCTTTTCTTTCAAGAAGTAAATCCATGTTATCTTGCTGAAATCATCAATAAATTTAATGTAGTACATGCCCCCATTTATTGATTGGGTTTGAGTGGGACCCCAAATGTCACTATGCACAACCTCAAGTGGTCTTCTACTTATTTGACTATCCCTGGGAAAGAGCAACCTTGCTTGTTTCCCAAATTGACATGCATCACAAACATGGGTGCTCCCATCATATTTGAATCTTGGTAGACCACCAACAATGCCCTTTGTTTGCATAGATTTTAGCTTTTGTATGTTTACATGTCCAATTCTTTTATACTAAATATCAATGTCTACTAGCACTATCCCATGATTGTGAGAAAACATAACTGACTTCAATTCTTGTATGCTTGCATATAGCTTGAACAATCTCACTTCTTTTTTACCTTTGGCAATCAATTTACATCCATTCTTAAAGTCCTCAATAAGCATCCATGCTCGTTAAATCTCACATGTAATCCTTATTTTACCATTTGTCCAATAGATGCTAAACTCTTCATAATAGATGGCACATACAACACCTAGACATGGTTTTCACTCTGCCATCATGCATCTTCAATGGTACACTCTGCCATCATGCATCTTCAATGGTACACTACCAACATGCGTAATAAGATGTTGCGTATCATCACCTGTAGCAACATAACCCTGATTTTGTGTAGGCACCATGTTATTAAACCAATCTCCATGGTATGTCATGTGGTTTGAAGCATGTGAATCCATATACTATGTTTCATCACTCTCTTTACGTGACATCATAGTACCCATCACATGCTTCATAGAGCAAACAAATGATCTGTATGTCCTTCATTTCTAGTAGACGATGCATAGTTATTACCATGTTACACTCTACCACCACAAAGATAATTCTATTTTTGGTAGAAATCTCTAGCCATATGACCAAGTTTACCATAATAATGACACTCAATGCCATGCTGTTGCATGACAAATGAAGATTAATACAAGGATGCAACAAAAAAGATACTTAGGGCTCTTGTAAAGAGTTCCACTTTGTAGATGAATGTGGGAGAGGGCTTCACAATAATCCCACATGGGAACTTTTGGGAGTTCTAGAATTTTTGTATAAAAGGTGGCTCATTTGAGAGCATGGACACATTGGGCAAACTCATGTTTGAGCTCTCATGAGACTAGCTCTCCCTCTTCTTCCATAGAGGTGCAAGCTCTTCTCTCTTCCCATCTACATTATTGTAAGTTCTATTTTTGTTAATTCAATGCAATGAGTGATGTTTGTCTCTCTTCTCATGTCTATTCTCTAGTATGCATGTTTCTTTGTTGATAGCTTCAAGGTTTGTGTGCATGCTAGGGAGTAAGAGTTTGAGAATGAAGGATGCTTTGAGCTTGTGTATGCAATAGCTTAGCTTTCTTCTTGTTTGGATGCAAGAATAAGTGGGATGATGAGTGAGTGAGTATGGCAGTAGTATTCCTAGCATTCTCTCCATCAAATGGATAAGCTTTTGTGCACCGGTACGGGTTGAATCCCTAGCTCCGAAAGGGATGCAAATCCCATTGGATTGAGCTAAATGTGGATCATACTACTCTTGCTACAAGTGAGAGAGTTTTTCCGTCTCTCCATTGGCGCCGCTGCCGGGGAGAAGACTCAAATCCGGTTGAGAGTGTGTGGAAACCACCACTATTTCCTCTTTTGGTTGCAAAACCATTGAGTGATTAGGTTAAGTTCGGGTGTGCGATCCCGGTGTGAGTAGATAAGGTTAGGATAAGAAAAAAACCATTGAGCGGTTGAGGTTTCTCCCGCATTGTTTTTTGTGTTTTATTGCTTTTATGTTTTTTCAAGTACCGTTCATTATGCTTACCTTCATTGTTTTTTGTCATTTCATTCTTTCATGCTTTTCGTTAACATGTAATTAGTATAAATAAATAAAAAGGAAAGAGGTGCGTTGCTAAGCTCTTCCATAGCTTATGCAAGTCCCATAGACTCCCAAGCAAGAAGTCCGCTTAAGGATGAGAGGAGAGAGGGAAAGAGAAGGGTGAAAGGAAGAGAGGTAGGTTGGAAGTGTTGACGGCGACTTTTCCTCTATGGTTTTGTTGTTTTGTTGGGAGACAACTCCATCATTAGAAACGCTGGAAAAGGCGGCAACTTAAAGCGTTGAGGGTGGCCTTAAGAAAAAAAAGCTTATAAATCTATATATACATATATACATACATATATATATATATATATATATATTTGCGGGCTGCATCAAACGTTAGAGGACAAGGCGGCTTTAAAAAAAAACCTGCAGAGCAGACGGCTTTAAAATATATATATATATATATATATATATATATATATATATATATATATATATATATCTAATCGTTTTACGATTTGCATAGGCTGGTAGAAGCGCATCGATGAACTGAAGGCATAGGCGGCTAGTTGCTAGGTGGCCGAGCGAAGGCGAAAAGGCGCCCAGTTGCAGTTGCAGGGTGGCCGAGCGAAGGCGAGAGGCGCCCAGTTGAGGCTAACCATGCGGAAGCGTAGAGGCAGCTGGCCGGCGAGAAGCAGCTGAAGCCGGCGAATAAGAAAAAGGGCCGGCAGCATGCAGTTGGGGAGGCAACCGACAGCAGCTGAGGCCGGCAAAGAAGAAGGGCAGCGAAGGCCAAGGCGACTGCGCTGAAGGCCACGAAGGGTTGAAGCTAACAAAGGCCACGAAGGGTTGAAGCAGCTGAAGCCGGCGAATAAGAAAAAGGGCCGGCAGCTCTGCAGTTGGGGAGGCAACCGACAGCAGCTGAGGCCGGCGAAGAAGAAGGGCAGCGAAGGCCAAGGCGACTGCGCTGAAGGCCACAAAGGGTTGAAGCTAACAAAGGCGGGTGCAACCAAGCAGCAGGCTGGTCAGCAGTGGGAGAGACGAAGAGCGAAGGCTGGTAGAAGTCGGCGTAGAAGGCGCAGCAACTGCAGTTGGTGGCGTCTGCAGTAGGCGAAGCTGACGGAGGTGGAAGAGGAGTAGGCGATAGGCGGGCGTCGCCTGCAGCCGCCCGCCGCCGACAGCAGAGGAAGCGAAGCCGGTGTTGGAGGTGGCTTGAGAGCAGCGAGCTGTGCAGACGAGCAAAGAAGGCGACTCAGGCGGTGGTAGAGAAGGAGCAGCTGGCGAAGAAGCATTGAAGGAGGGTAGGTGATCACATGAAGAAGGCAAAGAATCCGGCAATCCGGCGAGCTGTGGATAAGGTTAGTGGATTTTTTTATTTTTTTATTTTTTTTAATTTTCATAATTTTCATATTTTTTTAAAAAAATATAAATAGAAAAAAAAAGAGATTTAAAAAAAAGAAAGAAAAAACAATTAAATTAAAAAATGAAAAAAAGAGATTAAAAAGGAAAAAGAAAGAAAAAATAATTAAATTAAAAAAAGAAAAAAAAGAGATTTAAAAAAAAGAGAAAAAACAATTAAATTTTAAAAAAAGAAAAACAATTTTTATTTTTATTTTTTAAATCCATTGTTCTTTAGTTAAATTTTTGCATAATTAAAGTAGCTTGCATTTTTTTAGAATTTTTGTAAATGATGCATAATTAGTAAATTTATATTTTTTATATTTGGTACGAAATTTATTAGTTTTATTAAAAAAACAAACAAACAAACCAAAAAAAAACCAACAAATGGAGAAAAAAACAAAAGAAAATTTTTTTTTTAATAAATTAAGTATTTTTTAGGAGTCTACTTTTTTGCATAAATTGTAATTCTTTATTTTTTTTAATTTTTTACATAATTAGTGTAACTTGCAATTTTTTAGTTTTTGTAACTTTGTGCATAATTAGTATTTTTAGTGTGATTCATAATTTTTGTGTAAATTTTAAAAAATATATATATATAAAATAAAAATCATAAAATCATTTAAAAAAACAAATAATAAAAAAATAGGATAGATAGTTACGCCACACATATTCTTTTTAGTTGCCTTTAGTGGTTAGGTAGGGATATATATATATATATATATATACATATACATATATATATATATCAAAAAAAACAAAACACAAAAACCAAAACCAACACACAAAAACAAAAACAAAACAAAAACAAAAACAAAAACAAAGACAAAAACACATAAAAAACCAAAAAAAAAATTTGACCTTATGCACTTGCGGTCGGGACGTCGTGTAGATTCTGCCATAGGGCCTAGGGCACCTTCTAGAGTACCTACGCAAGAAAGTGGGACCCAATTGGTAGGCAATTTGGCAGATATTGCTGAAACCCTTTCTGAATCCCAATCCGATACCCTTTCCTCTAGAACAACTAGTTCATTGTCCATGGACAATCTAGGGCCGACAAATAGTCATCCCGTAGCCCCAAATAGGACACCCTCAAGATCCTTTAATCCATTTGAAGCCGACACCATGGGGTTAACACTCAATGTGAGACTCTAATATGTCTACACAAATGCTCAAGGAGCTGAGATCTTTAGGGACCCACAAAAACGGTATCTTGTTAAGATCGCAGACATTTTCTCAAAACTTGATAGAGCACCTTTAGTCAATTGACCAGGGTAACATGTACATGGGTGGAGATGGTGTTCGCTACGAAGTCACCTACCATCCAGAAAAGGTAGACAAATTAGGGGAGCTCTCTAAAACCGAGTTCTTAGACTTATCAGAACTTTCCAGAGCAAGGGAGTCTAGAGATGACTGGCTCATTGAGCCGGATATGCCTGGACCATCCAATGCCCAATCCTCAAAGCCATCCATAGATGATTTACTTCTTATAGATCTAAATTTGGAAAGGGATAGGAAAGGCAAGAGCAAACTGGATCAGGGGGCTGAATGCCAATGGGAGTTTGTACGACAAATTCCTGTGACAAAGGTCTTACAGGATGACCCACTTCAAGAGGTCTATAAGGACTCGTTAGAGGTATTATGCCACGACTAAATTGCCACAGCTAGATCTTCCTCTAGCTCATGTGGTGGTAGTTGAGAAGCGTGCAGGACACATGAACAGAATAATTGATAAATGGGCCAATGAATACCGAACCTTAGATTGGAAAGAGATTAGGGAACTCACGTGGAAAGGACAACCATTATTTATGGAAGTGTTCTCAACAAATACAGTCAAACCAGGAGAGACAGCCTTTCTTGGAGAAACTGTTGTTCCTCCCCCTACGAGAGTTCACTAGAGAGGGACCTTCAACATCTAAGTGGACCACTGCTAGTAGCCCAACTCTAGCACCAAGATATTGTCCTACACCAAATGTGCGACCACAGGTCACACCACAACAACATCTTTCTCACTATGACAATCGGAGGGTAGGGGAGCCAACTAGGCCTCCTATTAATGCACATCCTGAAATGAGGAAGACAAGATCTTTGGAGGGGTTTGGTGAGGCTGGTAATAGGGAACCCACACCAATTTTGGAAACATGTGGACCATCTTTCCAAAGAGAAGAATAATTCCCACTGAGAGTAAGAGGCCGTAGGCCCTATGATGAGTATTCAAGACAAGTAAGGCCATCAACTCTTCAGAAACTGGTAAAGAAGTATGAAGGGTCGGGAGATCCATACGACCATGTAGCAGCTTTTAGGCAAGCAGTTGGAGCTGAGCAAGTGGCGAACAAGCATACTCAAATTGAAGGATTTGGACTCACTCTTGAGGGAAAAGCCCTGGCTTGGTTTCAGGCATTAGAGGCTTCTGACAGATCTTCTTTACGAGTTTTGGAAGAGAGATTCATTGCAGCTTTTTCCTTGATGGGAATTCAACATAACACGGTAGCACACATCTACTCTTTCAAGCAAGGTGAGAATGAGAGTGTCAGAGACTGTGTAAATAGAATGAGAGTGTCAGAGACTGTGTAAATAGAATGAAGCAGTACATTAATCGTTGCCCAGAAGATGAGAAGCCCGCCCAAAGTCGATTAATTTCTCTCTTCTTAAAAGGCCTCAAAAATTCGACACTGCATACACATCTCTATGCGAAGAAGCATACAAGTTTCAATGAGTGTTGCCATGATGCTATGGATTTCACCGATAACTTCAAATTCCAGGATGGCTCTGGCCCTGAGGTGAAACCTAGAGATCAGTGGGGTGATGACCAAAGATCAGGGTCTAGCGCGCTAGTAAATCGAGACCAGATAGCTAACCTAGTATTACGGAGATTGGGACAGACCTATCGTCCACCCATGCAGCCACAACAACAGCAGCAGAGAATGAGGAGTGTGCTTCCTACAGGTCCTCATCTTTGTGGAGCATGTGGCGGTGACCATAAAACTGAGGAATGTAATACCTTTTCTCCTCTAGTCACAAACCAACCCACAAAAAAGTGGTGCCAAGCCTGTGCTTGGAACTTTACTCACACCACACAGGAATGCACTCGCATTGCGAGAATGAGACAGGAACGTGAGCAGCCAAGGGGTGGAGTGGCTCCACAAATGTATCAACAATATACTAATTTTGAGTGTAAGCCACCGATGGCACAAGAGTAAGCACGACCTGTTCTTGGTGCTCAACCTCCTGCTCTAGGGACTGCTCCTGTGAGGGTTGTCGACTACGACAATTCAAATATGTGTAGAGACTTGGTAAACCCAGGCTATGTGGAGGAAGAATATGTATCATATTCATCCAAAGAAAATATCTTTGAAAGTCCCGCATACCCAAGCCCAGGGACGTTCAAGGGAACAAAACTCTTTAATGTTGCTAGGCGGCTACCAACCTAGGACTTCAGGCCCCTCAGGTCAATGGCAGCCAAGGAAAGTAGAGGCCAAACCAATGGGCCCCTGTTATGAGTGCGGAGAACCCCATTGGGCTCGTGATTGTCCACATCGCTCAAGGCAAGCATCTCGGTCAAATACAACAGTACAACAGTTTCCACCGATTGAAAGATATTGTCTAGGGTGTTGTGTAGAACACTTCCCAAAAGACTGTCTGCTGAAACCACATGAGGAAGACACCTCTCAACCAAAGGTCTCACTCAACCTTGTAGGTACAGTTCCATCACCACCTTCATTTGAGAAAGAGGATGTCGTGCCACTTAGAGTCATGACTAGATCACAGACACAAAATGCAAAAATGCAAATTGATGAGACACCTCGAACTAGGGATGCAAAGACAAATCTAGTGGACAAGACCCTATAGTCCAATAGAAAAAAGACCACTAGGAGGAAGAAGAACCGAAACAAACAAACTAAAAGTACATCCACTAGTTCTCAAGAAGCCTCTAAACAAAACATGAGGGATAAAACTTTTACTTCCCAAGAAGTGCGTGAGGAACATCAACCTCAACCTGAGCCTAGTGTTAAACAAAATGAGGCTAGTACGACTGAGGATAGTTCTGGGGGTTCTGTTTTTGTGGATAAAGTGAATGAGACTCTAGAGGCCATCATTGATGCTCATAGAAGTCGCATTGCAGCTTTATCTGAGCTACCCAAGAAGCTTCAAGAATACCCAAACCCTCGTGAGGAGAAGATCAATCTAGTTGTACATCAGCAACTCATTAGGGAAGCTCAGTCAATACTTGAGGGACCACCACCACCTATTCCTCGGGGCCCAACCTCTCTTAAGCCAACATTAGAAACCATACCAGAAGTGTCATCGAGAGATGTTGTGGTGTGACCTGTGGTCGCACATTTGGTGTAGGACAATATCTTGGTGCTAGAGTTGGGCTACTAGCAGTGGTCCACTTAGATGTTGAAGGTCCCTCTCTAGTGAACTCTCGTAGGGGAGGAACAACAGTTTCTCCAAGAAAGGCTGTCTCTCCTGGTTTGGCTGTATTTGTTGAGAACACTTCCATAAATAATGGTTGTCCTTTCCACGTGAGTTCCCGAATCTCCTTCCAATCTAAGGTTCGGTATTCATTGGCCCATTTATCAACTATTCTGTTCATGTGTCCTGCAAGCTTCTCAACTACCACCACATGAGCTAGAGGAAGATCTAGCTATGGCAATTTAGTCGTGGCATAATATCCCTCTAACGAGTCCTTATAGACCTCTTGAAGTGGGTCATCCTGTAAGACCTTTGTCACAGGAATTTGTCGTACAAACTCCCATTGGCATTCAGCCCCCTGATCCATTTTACTTTTGCCTTTCCTATCCCTTTCCAACTTTAGATCTACAAGAAGTAAATCATCTATGGATGGCTTTGAGGATTGGGCATTGGGATGGTCCAGGCATGTCCGGCTCAATGAGCCAATCATCTCTAGACTCCCTTGCTCTGGAAAGTTCTGATAAGTCTAAGAACTCGGAAAAACTCTCTCACTTCTTGTAGCAAGAGTAGTATGATCCACACTTAGCTCAATCCAATGGGATTTGCATCCCTTTCGGAGCTAGGGATTCAACCCGTACCGGTGCACAAAAGCTTATCCATTTGATGGAGAGAATGCTAAGAAAACTACTACTATTGACATAGACTCAACACACACTCAAGCTCAATCTTGCTATTGCTCACTCAACTCCACATTCCACTCATCCATACATCCAAACAAGAAGAAAGCTTAGCTATTGCTCACACAAGATCAAAGCATTCTTCATTCTCAAATACTCATTTCCCTAGCATGCACACAATCCTTGAAGCTATCAATAAGAAACATGCACACAAGAGAATTGACAAGAGAAGAGAGACAAATATCAACTCATTGCATTGAATTAACAAAAGAATAGAACTTACAACAATGTTGATGGGGAGAGAGAAGAGCTCGCACCTCTATGGAAGAAGAGGGAGAGCTAGTCTCTAGAGAGCTCAAACATGAGTTTGCCCAATGTATCCATGCTCTCAAATGAGCCACCTTTTATACAAAAATTCTAGAACTCTCAAAAGTTCCCATGTGGGATTATTGTCAAGCCCGCTCCCACATTCATCTACAACTTGGGACTCTTTTCAAGAGCCCTAAGTGTCTTTTTTGTTGCATCCTTGTATTGATCTTCATTCGTTATGCAACACTCCCCCCTTCCTATTTTGCGCACGTCCTCGAGCACGGTAGTAGCAAGAGCTGCAACAAAAAAACAATGGATACAAATAAAGTCTCTTATTGAAAAAAAAAAAGAAAAGAAAAACCAGCAATGATAATTTCACACGTGAGCATACAACTGCAAGGCTGATTAAAGTTTTAATGAGTACTAAAATAGGTGAGTAAAGTCTAGTCAAAGTGAGACTTAAGTGGTAGATAGTGCTATGCAAAGGCAAGTGTGCTTTGTACACCGCCGGTTATGACCGCAGTCTCAATGTCCTACAAGTATTTAAGTTATTCCTAAGTGGCAAACCTACTCCTAAATTTGAGCAAAGGTGATTGGAACTCTCTTTTTCTTTTTTCTTTTTTTTTTCTTTTTTTTAATATGTGTGTGTAGAAGGTGATAAAGATTAAGGTTCCATCCCAAAGAGACCCAAGCAATGGCCAAGAGACCTCCGCCAAGAGAATCTAAAGACCGCTAAGTATCTCAAGGGCGATAGACCCTTTTTCTTTCTTTTATGACCTAAGGAGTATCCCATGAAGATGAGGGCATCGGTCTCGAGGGCCCATAGTGTACCCGAGAGTCCTACCAACATCCATCAAGGCGATAGATTCCTCAAAGGTCTTTTTTTTTTGAAGCTTTTAGACATCAGTGTTCACCCCATGGAAACCAAGGCATCGGCCCCAAGGTGCTGAGACAACCCCAAGTCCTACCAAGCATTTCGCATGGCGGTAGACACTTCATGTCTCAATTTACTTAGTATATATATTTGTTTTTAGGGTATATTTTCATAAATTTTTATTACTCCTATCACCTAGCCCATATCTAAGAGGTAGCTACCACTAGGGATAACTAATATACCTTGAAAGCATAAGTACTTGGCATACTCCATTGGTATATATCCTACACTGTCTTTAGATAGAAATATCTTTTCCTAAGTCTTCTAAGACTCTAGAATTCACTCACCATATTTTAACAACTAATCAAAAACTTAAACCAGCCAACATTGTGTGAACATGCAAACCATATATTCGAAAGATAAGAGCACATAAAGAAATAAAGATTAAGATTTGAATACACCTGTTGTAGTCCCCTGTTTGATGTTGTTCGTTTGCATTGATGCATTGCTGATTTTGTGCAGATTGCTCCTCCTTGATCTTTGTAGGCGTAGCAGGTCTCTCCCCTTCCTAATTTGTTTGCACGATAGGTGGACTATTGGGGCGTGTTTGATGCTCTTGTTTTTTACGGAGATTTCTGCAAAATTTTTATTAACAAACACGAAAAGAAAAGAGAAAAAAATAAAATAAAATTTGCCATTGGTGCCAAACACCGAATATAGCCGAGGGGAAAAACCCAATGGGAGAAAAGTGCCATGGCTTGTCGATCTTATTATGGAGTCGTTGAACTTACCCTTGCGCTGGTAGTGGAGATCATCTCAAAAAGAACATAATCCTCTAAAGGCATAAGGAACCACACTATACAAACATTGATCTACCAAAGAGCTTCAATTGTAGTGTTAATGCCTTATCTTTGGTGTTAGGTATGTCCTTCTTGAGTGGAAATTTTTTCAATTGTCTTGGAATTTGAGCAAGATAAGAGGATTTAGGCTTCGGAATGCTAGAATCTATGCTCAAATGAGACTCCTTTGGAGTTGAATGTGTCTTAGGTACACCAGTTGATGGTTGAATTGTGTAACATGGAAAATTTGGGACAACTGGTGACTCATTACATGTTTTAGGAAGATCCACACAAGTAGATTTGTAGGTGCTATCATAGCCACCTATCTTATCTTTAAGAGTTTGTGTTGATTTCTTTTGCACCCACTGATATGGACAATCAAGGGTGGCTTTTGGAATCTTTCTGAAACACTCTTTTACCCCTGCCAAAGCATGGCATTTTGGAAGCTAAATTGCTGTTGCACCCTCATAATAGCCTTGTGCTTTAAGAACATGTTTTGGGACCCATCGAGTAATAATTCAAGGTTTAGGCTTGGAAATGATGTGCTTCTTAAGAGGCTTAGCAACTGGACTAGATGGTACAAGTTTGTACGTAGCTTTGGGTACCCACATTGATAATTCCTTCTTACCTGGCCTTCTTTGAGCAGCAACTAGAGTAGTTGGAACATGCCAACCATGGCCCTCACTTGAGTACTCATCAATTATCCACATCATTTGTGTTGGAGCTAGGGTCTCTTTCATATTAGCATCATTAGCAGATTCGATTGTTAAATCCTCAACTGAGACTTCCTCTACATGCATAGCTGTTGTGGATGTATCCCTATAGTACAAATCATCTAGAAGAGCACGTGGTTGTACCATTCGTATAGGAATAATATCATATCCATCTGAGTCACAAAATTTAATTGGCTTTGGTAAAGCACATGTCAATAATGTTGCAAGGACATGACTCC
The DNA here is from genome assembly GCF_041138505.1 of Cibotium barometz. Classification (NCBI taxonomy): domain Eukaryota; kingdom Viridiplantae; phylum Streptophyta; class Polypodiopsida; order Cyatheales; family Cibotiaceae; genus Cibotium; species Cibotium barometz. The sequence goes on from NC_141109.1 coordinate 30,803,834, forward strand.
ATTCTAATGGATCAATTAAATGCTCAAGGAAGGGTTGTGGAATGTATGCCTCGTCTGATACACTTCGATTGCCCTTAAGTCTCTCAGTGTTGAAATCCCTACATGAGGCTCCACACATCCATAGATCTTCTTGCCCATCTGACAATGTAACTCTTGAGCCCTCAGATGAAGCAGAATCAAACTCATCTATTGGAGACCTTGTTACATCACGATATGAGTGATTCCTTAGGTTGACCCTTGTGATGTGACAGAATCATGTCGGAGGTACAAATAATTGTATCCCCAATCTTGAATCATTTGAAATTGTCGCATGAATGGTCTACCCAATATCACTTCATAATTTGGATGTTTTTCAAAATCTACTACTGCAAAGGTGTGCTCATATTCAATCCCACACGTGGTGACCAATATGTTCTCAAGCAGCCCAAGGGGATGTTCTAAGCTTCCATCTGCTAGCAGCAAGCGCATCCTGGTACTCCTAATAGCTGGTTTGCCCCACTTTTCCCAAATGGACCTTGTCACAATGCCCACTCCTGCGCCACTATCAAGTATTGCAGTTGAAGATACTTTTCGCACTTCTAATGGGAGGGTAGCATTTCCCTGATCGTCCTCACAAAATTTTCCTACTTTGTTGATAGGAACTGGCATAACATGTTTTGTCTTAGGGTGTATAGTACACTCATGGTGACCCTTTTGTAGCAATACCTACTCTGACAAACATGTGGCAATATCATTCCACAACTCAGGTCGAATTTTTATCAAATCAAGCAAAGGTAAGGTACAAGCCACTGGTGCTGACAAAATAGCTTGCACCATACTCATATCTTTCTCCTTTCTCAACCTTTTATGCATGGAGGGTATCCTCAAGGTTTGAGAACAGTTCTCATATTCTCCCAGATATGATGGTAAGGTTTTCATTGTATGCTTACTTCTAGGAGAAACAATTGTTTGAACTTCCTCCTGGATGCTTGGGTGTCTAAATTTGTTTTCCATGCCCCTGGTAAAATCCACCTCAGAGAATGGAGGCGAACTAATAGAAGACATGTTCTCATGAACTTTCTCATGAACTGCGGCCCACATCTCATTTGCCATGACCTCATTAGCATCAATAACTTCATCATTGCATGGGAAGACAAGGCTAGGTGGTGGCAGATTACCCCCTGTCAATTGGGTGTCAATTGGTGCAGACCTTTCGCTATGAGCTTGTGAAATGAGCTCACTTTTCATTTCCCGACTCGATGACACTTCTGGTATGGTTTCTAATGTTGGCTTAAGAGAGGTTGGGCCCCGAGGAATAGGTGGTGGTGGTCCCTCAAGTATTGACTGAGCTTCCCTAATGAGTTGCTGATGTACAGCTAGATTGATCTTCTCCTCACGAGGGTTTAGGTATTCTTGACGCTTCTTGGGTAGCTCAGATAAAGCTGCAATGCGACTTCTATGAGCATCAATGATGGCCTCTAGAGTCTCATTCACTTTATCCACAAAAACAGAACCCCCAGAACTAACCTCAGTCGTACTAGCCTCATCTTGTTTAACACTAGGCTCAGGTTGAGGTTGATGTTCCTCACGCACTTCTTGGGAAGTAAAAGTTTTATCCCTCATGTTTTGTTTAGAGGCTTCTTGAGAACTAGTGGATGTACTTTTAGTTTGTTTGTTTCGGTTCTTCTTCCTCCTAGTGGTCTTTTTTCTATTGGACTGTAGGGTCTTGTCCACTAGATTTGTCTTTGCATCCCTAGTTCGAGGTGTCTCATCAGTTTGCATTTCTGCATTTCGTGTCTGTGATCTAGTCATGACTCTAAGTGGCACGACATCCTCTTTCTCAGATGAAGGTGGTGATGGAACTGTACCTACAAGGTTAAGTGAGACCTTTGGTTGAGAGGTGCCTTCCTCATGTGGTTTCAGCAGACAGTCTTTTGGGAAGTGTTCTACACAACACCCTAGACAATATCTTTCAATCGGTGGAAACTGTTGTACTGTTGTATTGGATCGAGATGCTTGCCTTGAGCGATGTGGACAATCACGAGCCCAATGGGTTTCTCCACACTCATAAACAGGGGCCCATTGGTTTGGCCTCTACTTTCCTTGGCCTGAGGAGCCTGGAGTCCTAGGTTGGTAGCCGCCTAGCAACATTAAAGAGTTTTGTTCCCCTGGTTGGGTATGCAGGACTTTCAAAGATATTTTCTTTGGATGAATATGATGCATATTCCTCCTCCACATAGCCTGGGTTTACCAAGTCTCTACACATATTTGAATTGTCGTAGTCGACAACCCTCACAGGAGCAGTCCCTGGAGCAGGAGGTTGAGCACCAAGAACAGGTCGTGCTTGCTCTTGTGCCATCGGTGGCTTACATTCAAAATTAGTATACCGTTGATACATTTGTGGAGCCACTCCACCCCTCGGCTGCTCACGTTCCTGTCTCATTCTCGCAATGCGAGTACATTCCTGTGTGGTATGAGTAAAGTTCCAAGCACAGGCTTGGCACCACTTCTTTGTGGGTTGGTTTGTGACTAGAGGAGAAAAGGTATTACAGTCCTCTGTTTTATGGTCACCGCCACATGCTCCACAAAGATGAGGACCTGTAGGAAGCACACTCCTCATTCTCTGCTGCTGTTGTTGTGGCTGCATGGGTGGATGATAGGTCTGTCCCAATCTCCGTAGTACTAGGTTAGCTATCTGGTCTGGATTTACTAGCGTGCTGGACCCTGATCTTTGGTCATCACCCCACTGATCTCTAGGTTTCACCTCTGGGCCAGAACCATCTTAGAACTTGAAGTTATCGGTGAAATCCATAGCATCATGGCAACACTCATTGAAATTTGTATGCTTCTTCGCATAGAGATGTGTATGCAGTGTCGAATTTTTGAGTCCTTTTAAGAAGAGAGAAATTAATCGACTTTGGGCAGGCTTCTCATCTTCTGGGCAACGATTAATGTACTGCTTCATTCTATTTACACAGTCTCTAACACTCTCATTCTCGCCTTGCTTGAAAGAGTAGATGTGTGCTACTGTGTCATGTTGAATTCCCATCAAGGAAAAAGCTGCAATGAATCTCTCTTCCAAAACTCGTAAAGAAGTTTTGTCTGAAGCCTCTAATGCCTGAAACCAAGCTAGGGCTTTTCCCTCAAGAGTGAGTCCAAACCCTTCAATTTGAGTATGCTTATCTGCCACTTGCTCAGCTCGAACTGCTTGCCTAAATGCTGCTACATGGTCGTATGGATCTCCCGACCCTTCATACTTCTTTACCAGTTTCTGAAGAGTTGATGGCCTTACTTGTCTTGAATACTCATCATAGGGCCTACGGTCTCTCACTCTCAGTGGGGAATTGGTCCTCTCTTTGGAAAGATGGTCCAGATGTTTCCAAAATTGGTGTGGGTTCCCTATTACCAGCCTCACCAAACCCCTCCAAAGATCTTGTCACCCTCATTTCAGGAGGTGCATTTATAGGAGGCCTAGTTGGCTCCCCTACCCTCCGATTGTTATAATGAGAAAGATGTTGGTGTGATGTGACTTGTGGTCGCACATTTGGTGTAGGACAATATCTTGGTGCTAGAGTTGGGCTACTAGCAGTGGTCCACTTAGATGTTGAAGGTCCCTCTCTAGTGAACTCTCGTAGGGGAGGAACAACAGTTTCTCCAAGAAAGGCTGTCTCTCCTGGTTTGGCTGTATTTGTTGAGAACACTTCCATAAATAATGGTTGTCCTTTCCACGTGAGTTCCCTAATCTCTTTCCAATCTAAGGTTCGGTATTCATTGGCCCATTTATCAATTATTCTGTTCATGTGTCCTGCACGCTTCTCAACTACCACCACATGAGCTAGAGGAAGATCCAGCTGTGGCAATCTAGTTGTGGCATAATATCCCTCTAACGAGTCCTTATAGACCTCTTGAAGTGGGTCATCCTGTAAGACCTTTGTCACAGGAATTTGTCGTACAAACTCCCATTAGCATTCAGCCCCCTGATCCAGTTTGCTCTTGCCTTTCCTATCCCTTTCCAAATTTAGATCTACAAGAAGTAAATCATCAATGGATGGCTTTGAGGACTGGGCATTGGATGGTCCAGGCATGTTCGGCTCAATGAGCCAGTCATCTCTAGACTCCCTTGCTCTGGAAAGTTTTGATAAGTCTAAGAACTCGGTTTTAGAGAGCTCCCCTAATTTGTCTACATTTTCTGGATGGTAGGTGACTTCGTAGCGAACCCCATCTCCACCCATGTACATGTTACCCTGGTCATTGACTAGAGGTGCTCTATCAAGTTTTGAGAAAATGTCTGCGATCTTAACAAGATACCGTTGTTGTGGATCCCTAAAGATCTCAGCTCCTTGAGCATTTGTGTAGACATATTGGAGTCTCACATTGAGTGTTAACCCCATGGTGTCAGCTTCAAATGGATTAAAGGATCTTGAGGGTGTCCTATTTGGGGCTACGGGATGACTATTGGACTATTGGTCGGCCCTAGATTGTCCATGGACAATGAACTAGTTGTTCTAGAGGAAAGGGTATCGGATTGGGATTCAGAAAGGGTTTCAGCAATATCTGCCAAATTGCCTACCGATTGGGTCCCACTTTCTTGCGTAGGTACTCTAGAAGGTGCCCTAGGCCCGGATTGGGATTCAGAAAGGGTTTCAGCAATATCTGCCAAATTGCCTACCGATTGGGTCCCACTTTCTTGCGTAGGTACTCTAGAAGGTGCCCTAGGCCCTAGGGCACCTTCTAGAGTACCTACGCAAGGGCCTAGGGCACCTTCTAGAGTACCTACGCAAGAAAGTGGGACCCAATCGGTAGGCAATTTGGCAGATATTGCTGAAACCCTTTCTGAATCCCAATCCGATACCCTTTCCTCTAGAACAACTAGTTCATTGTCCATGGACAATCTAGGCCGACAAATAGTCATCCCGTAGCCCCAAATAGGACACCGAAACGATCCTTTAATCCATTTGGTGATGCCGACACCATGGGGTTAACACTCAATGTGAGACTCCAATATGTCTACACAAATGCTCAAGGAGCTGAGATCTTTAGGGATCCACAACAACGGTATCTTGTTAAGATCGCAGACATTTTCTCAGAACTTGATAGAGCACCTCTAGTCAATGTGACCAGGGTAACATGTACATGGGTGGAGATGGTGTTCGCTACGAAGTCACCTGCCATCCAGAAAATGTAGACAAATAAGGGGAGCTCTCTAAAACCGAGTTCTTAGACTTATCAAAACTTTCCAGAGCAAGGGAGTCTAGAGATGACTGGCTCATTGAGCCGGACATGCCTGGACCATCCAATGTCCAGTCCTCAAAGCCATCCATAGATGATTTACTTCTTGTAGATCTAAATTTGGAAAGGGATAGGAAAGGCAAGAGCAAACTGGATCAGGGGGCTGAATGCCAATGGGAGTTTGTACGACAAATTCCTGTGACAAAGGTCTTACAGGATGACCCACTTCAAGAGGTCTATAAGGACTCGTTAGAGGGATATTATGCCACAACTAGATTGCCACAGCTGGATCTTCCTCTAGCTCATGTGGTGGTAGTTGAGAAGCGTGCAGGACACATGAACAGAATAATTGATAAATGGGCCAATGAATACCGAACCTTAGATTGGAAAGAGATTAGGGAACTCACGTGGAAAGGACAACCATTATTTATGGAAGTGTTCTCAACAAATACAGCCAAACCAGGAGAGACAGCCTTTCTTGGAGAAACTGTTGTTCCTCCCCTACGAGAGTTCACTAGAGAGGGACCTTCAACATCTAAGTGGACCACTGCTAGTAGCCCAACTCTAGCACCAAGATATTGTCCTACACCAAATGTGCGACCACGGGTCACACCACAACAACATCTTTCTCACTATGACAATCGGAGGGTAGGGGAGCCAACTAGGCCTCCTATAAATGCACCTCCTGAAATGAGGGTGACAAGATCTTTGGAGGGGTTTGGTGAGGCTGGTAATAGGGAACCCACACCAATTTTGGAAACATGTGGACCATCTTTCCAAAGAGAGGACCAATTCCCACTGAGAGTAAGAGGCCGTAGGCCCTATGATGAGTATTCAAGACAAGTAAGGCCATCAACTCTTCAGAAACTGGTAAAGAAGTATGAAGGGTTGGGAGATCCATACGACCATGTAGCAGCATTTAGGCAAGCAGTTCGAGCTGAGCAAGTGGCAAATAAGCATACTCAAATTGAAGGGTTTGGACTCACTCTTGAGGGAAAAGCCCTGGCTTGGTTTCAGGCATTAGAGGCTTCAGACAAAACTTCTTTACGAGTTTTGGAAGAGAGATTCATTGCAGCTTTTTCCTTGATGGGAATTCAGCATGGCACAGTAGCACACATCTACTCTTTCAAGCAAGGCGAGAATGAGAGTGTTAGAGACTGTGTAAATAGAATGAAGCAGTACATTAATCGTTGCCCAGAAGATGAGAAGCCCGCCCAAAGTCGATTAATTTCTCTCTTCTTAAAAGGACTCAAAAATTCGACACTGCATACACATCTCTATGCGAAGAAGCATACAAATTTCAATGAGTGTTGCCATGATGCTATGGATTACACCGATAACTTCAAGTTCCAAGATGGTTCTGGCCCAGAGGTGAAACCTAGAGATCAGTGGGGTGATGACCAAAGATCAGGGTCCAGTGCGCTAGTAAATCCAGACCAGATAGCTAACCTAGTACTACGGAGATTGGGACAGACCTATCGTCCACCCATGCAGCCACAACAACAGTAGCAGAGAATGAGGAGTGTGCTTCCTACAGGTCCTCATCTTTGTGGAGCATGTGGCGGTGACCATAAAACAGAGGACTGTAATACCTTTTCTCCTCTAGTCACAAACCAACCCACAAAAAAGTGGTGCCAAGCATGTGCTTGGAACTTTACTCACACCACACAGGAATGCACTCGCATTGCGAGAATGAGACAGGAACGTGAGCAGCCAAGGGGTGGAGTGGCTCCACAAATGTATTAACAATATACTAATTTTGAGCGTAAGCCACCGATGGCACAAGAGCAAGCACGACCTGTTCTTGGTGCTCAACCTCCTGCTCCAGGGACTGCTCCTGTGAGGGTTGTTGACTACGACAATTCAAATATGTGTAGAGAATTAGTAAACCCAGGCTATGTGGAGGAGGAATATGCATCATATTCATCCAAAGAAAATATCTTTGAAAGTCCTGCATACCCAAGCCCAGCACTGGACGTTCAACCAGGGGAACAAAACTCTTTAATGTTGCTAGGCGGCTACCAACCTAGGACTCCGGGCCCCTCGGGTCAATGGCAGCCAAGGAAAGTAGTAGAGGCCAAACCAATGGGCCCTTGTTATGAGTGCATCCCGTAGCCCCAAATAGGACACCCTCAAGATCCTTTAATCCATTTGAAGCCGACACCATGGGGTAAACACTCAATGTGAGACTCCAATATGTCTACACAAATGCTCAAGGAGCTGAGATCTTTAGGGACCCACAACAACGGTATCTTGTTAAGATCGCAGACATTTTCTCAGAACTTGATAGAGCACCTTTAGTCAATGACCAGGGTAACATGTACATGGGTGGAGATGGTGTTCGCTACGATGTCACCTACCATCCAGAAAATGTAGACAAATTAGGGGAGCTCTCTAAAACCGAGTTCTTAGACTTATCAAAACTTTCCAGAGCAAGGGAGTCTAGAGATGACTGGCTCATTGAGCCGGATATGCCTGGACCATCCAATGCCCAATCCTCAAAGCCATCCATAGATGATTTACTTCTTATAGATCTAAATTTGGAAAGGGATAGGAAAGGCAAGAGCAAACTGGATCAGGGGGCTGAATGCCAATGGGAGTTTGTACGACAAATTCCTGTGACAAAGGTCTTACAGGATGACCCACTTCAAGAGGTCTTAAGGACTCGTTAGAGGGATATTATGCCATGACTAAATTGCCACAGCTAGATCTTCCTCTAGCTCATGTGGTGGTAGTTGAGAAGCGTGCGAGACACATGAACAGAATAATTGATAAATGGGCCAATGAATACCGAACCTTAGATTGGAAAGAGATTAGGGAACTCACGTGGAAAGGACAACCATTATTTATGGAAGTGTTCTCAACAAATACAGCCAAACCAGGAGAGACAGCCTTTCTTGGAGAAACTGTTGTTCCTCCCCTACGAGAGTTCAGTAGAGAGGGACCTTCAACATCTAAGTGGACCACTGCTAGTAGCCCAACTCTAGTACCAAGATATTGTCCTACACCAAATGTGCGACCACAAGTCACATCACACCAACATCTTTCTCATTATAACAATCGGAGGATAGGGGAGCCAACTTGGCCTCCTATAAATGCACCTCCTGAAATGAGGGTGACAAGATCTTTGGAGGGGTTTGGTGAGGCTAGTAATAGGGTACCCACACCAATTTTGGATACATGTGGACCATCTTTCCAAAGAGAGGACCAATTCCCACTGAGAGTGAGAGGCCGTAGGCCCTATGATGAGTATTCAAGACAAGTAAGGCCATCAACTCTTCAGAAACTCGTAAAGAAGTATGAAGGGTCGGGAGATCCATACGACCATGTAGCAGCATTTAGGCAAGCAGTTCGAGCTGAGCAAGTGGCAGATAAGCATACTCAAATTGAAGGGTTTGGACTCACTCTTGAAGGAAAAGCCCTCGCTTGGTTTCAGGCATTAGAGGCTTCAAACAAATCTTCTTTACGAGTTTTGGAAGAGAGATTCATTGCTGCTTTTTCCTTGATGGGAATTCAACATGACACGGTGGCACACATCTACTCTTTCAAACAAGGTTAGAATGAGAGTGTCAGAGACTGTGTAAATAGAATGAAGCAGTACATTAATCGTTGCCCAGAAGATGAGAAGCCCGCCCAAAGTCGATTAATTTCTCTCTTCTTAAAAGGACTCAAAAATTCGACACTGCATACACATCTCTATGCGAAGAAGCATACAAATTTCAATGAGTGTTGCCATGATGCTATGGATTTCACCGATAACTTCAAATTCCAAGATGGTTCTGGCCCTGAGGTGAAACCTAGAGATCAGTGGGGTGATGACCAAAGATCAGGGTCTAGCGCGCTAGTAAAACCAAACCAGATAGCTAACCTAGTACTACGGAGATTGGGACAGACCTATCGTCCACCCATGCAGCCACAACAACAGCAGCAGAGAATGAGGAGTGTGCTTCCTACAGGTCCTCATCTTTGTGGAGCATGTGGCGGTGACCATAAAACAGAGGACTGTAATACCTTTTCTCCTCTAGTCACAAACCAACCCACAAAAAAGTGGTGCCAAGCCTGTGCTTGGAACTTTACTCACACCACACATGAATGCACTCGCATTGCGAGAATGAGACAGGAACGTGAGCAGCCAAGGGGTGAAGTGGCTCCACAAATGTATCAACAATATACTAATTTTGAGCGTAAGCCACCGATGGCACAAGAGCAAGCACGACCTGTTCTTGGTGCTCAACCTCCTGCTCCAGGGACTGCTCCTGTGAGGGTTGTCAACTACGATAATTCAAATATGTGTAGAGACTTGGTAAACCCAGGCTATGTGGAGGAAGAATATGTATCATATTCATCCAAAGAAAATATCTTTGAAAGTCCCGCATACCCAAGCCCAGCGTTCACCCAGGGGAACAAAACTCTTTAATGTTGCTAGGCGGCTACCAACCTAGGACTCCAGGCCCCTCAGGTCAATGGCAGCCAAGGAAAGTAGAGGCCAAACCAATGGGCCCCTGTTATGAGTGCGGAGAACCTCATTGGGCTCGTGATTGTCCACATCGCTCAAGGCAAGCATCTCGGTCAAATACAACAGTACAACAGTTTCCACCGATTGAAAGATATTGTCTAGGGTGTTGTGTAGAACACTTCCCAAAAGACTGTCTGCTGAAACCACATGAGGAAGGCACCTCTCAACCAAAGGTCTCACTCAACCTTGTAGGTACAGTTCCATCACCACCTTCATCTGAAAAAGAGGATGTCGTGCCACTTAGAGTCATGACTAGATCACAGACACGAAATGCAGAAATGCAAACTGATGAGACACCTCGAACTAGGGATGCAAAGACAAATCTAGTGGACAAGACCCTACAGTCCAGTAGAAAAAAGACCACTCGGCGGAAGAAGAACCGAAACAAACAAACTAAAAGTACATCCACTAGTTCTCAAGAAGCCTCTAAACAAAACATGAGGGATAAAACTTTTACATCCCAAGAAGTGCATGAGGAACATCAACCTCAACCTGAGCCTAGTGCTAAACAAAATGAGGCTAGTACGACTGAGGATAGTTCTGGGGGTTCTGTTTTTGTGGATAAAGTGAATGAGACTCTAGAGGCCATCATTGATGCTCATAGAAGTCGCATTGCAGCTTTATCTGAGCTACCCAAGAAGCTTCAAGAACACCCAAACCCTCGTGAGGAGAAGATCAATCTAGCTGTACATCAGCAACTCATTAGGGAAGCTCAGTCAATACTTGAGGGACCACCACCACCTATTCCTTGGGGCCCAACCTCTCTTAAGCCAACATTAGAAACCATACCAGAAGTGTCATCAAGTCGGGAAATGAAAAGTGAGCTCATTTCACAAGCTCATAGTGAAAGGTCTGCACCAATTGACACCCAATTGAAAGGGGGTAATCTTCCACCACCTAGCCTTGTCTTCCCATGCAATGATGAAGTTATTGATGCTAGGACATGGCAAATGAGATGTGGGCCGCAGTTCATGAGAAATTTAATGAGAACATGTCTTCTATTAGTTCGCCTCCATTCTCTGAGGTGGATTTTACCAGGGGCATGGAAAACAAATTTAGACACCCAAGCATCCAGGAGGAAGTTCAAACAATTGTTTCTCCTAGAAGTAAGCATACAATGAAAACCTTACCATCATATCTGGGAGAATATGAGAACTGTTCTCAAACCTTGAGGATACCCTCCATGCATAAAAGGTTGACAAAGGAGAAAGATATGAGTATGGTGCAGGCTATTTTGTCATCAGCACCAGTGGCTTGTACCTTACCTTTTCTTGATTTGATAAAAATTCGACCTGAGTTGTGGAATGATATTGCCACATGTTTGTCAGAGCAGGTATTGCTACAAAAGGGTCACCATGAGTGTACTATACACCCTGAGACAAAACATGTTATGCCAGTTCCTATCAACAAAGTAGGAAAATTTTGTGAGGACGATCAGGGAAATGCTACCCTCCCATTAGAAGTGCGAAAAGTATCTTCAACTGCAATACTTGATAGTGGCGCAGGAGTGGGCATTGTGACAAGGTCCATTTGGGAAAAGTGGGGCAAACCAGTTATTAGGAGTACAAGGATGTGCTTGCAACTAGCAGATGGAAGCTTAGAACATCCCCTTGGGCTGCTCGAGAACATATTGGTCACCACATGTGGGATTGAATATGAGCACACCTTTGCAGTAGTGGATTTTGGAAAACATCCAAACTACGAAGTGATATTGGGTAGACCATTCATGCGACAATTTCAAATGATTCAAGATTGGGGATACAATTATTCGTACCTCCAACATGATTCTGTTATCACAAGGGTCAACCTAAGGAATCACTCATATTGTGATGTAACAAGGTCTCCAATAGATGAGTTTGATTCTGCTTCATCCGAGGGCTCAAAAGTTACATTGTCAGATGGGCGAGAAGATCTATGGATGTGTGGAGGCTCATGTAGGGATTTCAACACTGAGAGACTTAAGGGTAATCGAAGTGTATCAGACGAGGCATACATTCCACAACCCTTCCCTGAGCATTTGATTGATCCATTAGAATGGAGTCATGTCCTTGCAACATTATCGACATGTGCTTTACCGAAGCCAATTCAATTTTTTGACTCAGATGGATATGACATTATTCCTATACGAATGGTACAACCACGTGACCTTCTAGATGATTTGTACTATAGGAGTGCATCCACAACAGCACTGCAAGTAGAGGAAGTCTCTGCTAATCCACGAGCTTTATCATGTAAAAAGAGTGGTGTTTCTACCTTACACGAAGCACAATCAAAATCTTCTCTTGAGGCTCCAAAACAAATGATGTGGATAATTGATGAGTACTCAAGTGAGGGCCATGGTTGGCATGTTCCAACTACTCTAGTTGCTGCTCAAAGAAGGCCAGGTAAGAAGGAATTATCAATGTGGCTACCCAAAGCTGCGTACAAACTTGTACCATCTAGTCCAGTTGCTAAGCCTCTTAAGAAGCACATCATTTCCAAGCCTAAACCTCGAATCGTTACTCGATGGGTCCCAAAACATGTTCTTAAAGCACAAGGCTATTATGAGGGTGCAACAGCAATTTGGCTTCCAAAATGCCATGCTTTGGCAGGGGTAAAAGAGTGTTTCAGAAAGATTCCAAAAGCCACCCTTGATTGTCCATATCAGTGGGTACAAAAGAAATCAACACAAACTCTTAAAGATAGGATAGGTGGCTGTGATAGCACCTACAAATCTACTTGTGTGGATCTTCCTAAAACATGTAATGAGTCACCAGTTGTCCCAAATTTTCCATGTTACACAATTCAACCATCAACTGGGACACCAACTCCAAAGGAGTCTCATTTGAGCATAGATTCTAGCATTCCAAAGCCTAAATCCTCTTATCTTGCTCAAATTCCAAGACAATTGATAAAATTTTCACTCAAGAAGGACATACCTAACACCAAAGATAAGGCATTAACACTACAATTGAAGCTCTTTGGTAGATCAATGTTTGTATAGTGTGGTTCCTTATGCCTTTAGAGGATTATGTTCTTTTTGAGATGATCTCCACTACCAGCGCAAGGGTAATAAGATCAATGTTTGTATAGTGTGGTTCCTTATGCCTTTAGAGGATTATGTTCTTTTTGAGATGATCTCCACTACCAGCGCAAGGGTAAGTTCAACGACTCCATAATAAGATCGACAAGCCAGGGCACTTTTCTCCCATTGGGTTTTTCCCCTCGGCTATATTCGGTGTTTGGCACCAATGGCAAATTTTTTTTTTTCTCTTTTCTTTTCGTGTTTGTTAATAAAAATTTTGCAGAAATCTCCGTAAAAAACAAGAGCATCAAACACGCCCCAATAGTCCACCTATCGTGCAAACAAATTAGGAAGGGGGGAGACCTGCTACGCCTACAAAGATCAAGGAGGAGCAATCTGCACAAAATCAGCAATTCATCAATGCAAACGAACAACATCAACAGGGCACTACAACAGGTGTATTCAAATCTTAATCTTTATTTCTTTATGTGCTCTTATCTTTCGAATATATGGTTTGCATGTTCACACAATGTTGGCTGGTTTAAGTTTTTGATTAGTTGTTAAAATATGGTGAGTGAATTCTAGAGTCTTAGAAGACTTAGGAAAAGATATTTCTATCTAAAGACAGTGTAGGATATATACCAATGGAGTATGCTAAGTACTTATGCTTTCAAGGTATATTAGTTATCCCTAGTGGTAGCTACCTCTTAGATATGGGCTAGGTGATAGGAGTAATAAAAATTTATGAAAATATACCCTAAAAACAAATATATATACAAAGTAAATTGAGACATGAAGTGTCTACCGCCATGCGAAATGCTTGGTAGGACTTGGGGTTGTCTCAGCACCTTGGGGCCGATGCCTTGGTTTCCATGGGGTGAACACTGATGTCTAAAAGCTTCAAAAAAAAAGACCTTTGAGGAATCTATCGCCTTGATGGATGTTGGTAGGACTCTGGGGTACACTATGGGCCCTCGAGACCGATGCCCTCATCTTCATGGGGTACTCCTTAGGTCATAAAAGAAAGAAAAAGGGTCTGTCGCCCTTGAGATACTTAGCGGTCTTTAGATTCTCTTGGTGGAGGTCTCTTGGCCATTGCTTGGGTCTCTTTGGGATGGAACCTTAATCTTTATCACCTTCTACACACACATATTAAAAAAAAGGAAAAAAAAAAGAAAAAAGAAAAAGAGAGTTCCAATCACCTTTGCTCAAATTTAGGAGTAGGTTTGCCACTTAGGAATAACTTAAATACTTGTAGGACATTGAGACTGCGGTCATAACCGGAGGTGTACAAAGCACACTTGCCTTTGCATAGCACTATCTACCACTTAAGTCTCACTTTGACTAGACAAATTATATATTTATTAATTCAATGCAATGAGTGATGTTTGAGAATGAAGGATGCTTTGAGCTTGTGTATGCAATAGCTTAGCTTTCTTCTTATTTGGATGCAAGAATGAGTGGAATGATGAGTGAGTGAGTATGGCAAGATTAAGCTTGAGTGTGTGTTAAGTCTATGTCAATAGTAGTAGTATTCCTAGCATTCTCTCCATCAAATGGATAAGCTTTTGTGCACCGGTACGGGTTGAATCCCTAGCTCCGAAAGGGATGCAAATCCCATTGGATTGAGCTAAGTGTGGATCATACTACTCTTGCTACAAGTGAGAGAGTTTTTCCGTCTCTCCATTGGCGCCGCTGCCAGGGATTAGACTCCAATCCGGTTGAGAGTGTGTGGAAACCACCACTATTTTCTCTTTTGGTTGCAAAACCATTGAGTGATTAGGTTAAGTTCGGGTGTGCGATCCCGGTGTGAGTAGATAAGGTTAGGATAAGAAAAAAACCATTGAGCGGTTGAGGTTTCTCCCGCATTGTTTTTTGTGTTTTATTGCTTTTATGTTTTTTCAAGTACCGTTCATTATGCTTACCTTCATTGTTTTTTGTCATTTCATTCTTTCATGCTTTTCGTTAACATGTAATTAGTAGAAATAAATAAAAAGAAAAGAGGTGCATTGCTAAGCTCTTCCATAGCTTATGCAAGCCCCATCGACTCCCAAGCATGAAGTCCGCTTAAGGATGAGAGGAGAGAGGGAAAGAGAAGGGTGAAAGGAAGAGAGGTAGGTTGAAAGCGTAGAAGGCGACTTTTCCTTTATGATTTTGTTGTTTTGTTGGGAGACATCTCCATCATTAGAAGTAAAAACAAATAGATATACATATATATATATATCTATTTGTCTATATATGTATATATATGTGCGAAGGGAGGCGGCCAGTTGAAAAAAAGAAAAATATAAATCTATTTATTTTTTTGCAGTGATGCGAGCACTGCATCAAACGCAGCATCGTGGAGGAGACAGCTTTTAAGAAAAGAAAAAAAAACAATTATATATATATATATATATATATATATATATATATAATTGTTACAATCATTTTTACGTTGGCATAGGCGTGAAGCATGTGGAGGCTGCAGAGCGTTAGCCGGAGTGGAGGCAGCGTAGAGGTTGGCTGCAGTTGACGTGGCCAAAGGTGGTGTCAGCTACAGCAAACGAAGGTAGCTAAGCAGAAGGGGCTGGCCGGTGCGAAGGCGGTGGTGGCGGGCCACAGCAGAAGTCGAAGAGGGAAGCGAAGGCACAGCGGGCGCGGCCTGCAGAGGCGGCTGGAAGAAGGCAAAGGTGGCCGTGTGGCAAACGTGAAGGAGAGCCTGACTGTGAGTGGCCACTGGCTGTTAAAGAAAAAAAAATATATATATATATACACTAAAGGAGAAGCAGCTTGGAGAGGCGCAATGGGGGGTGTCTTCATCGGGCGCAGCAGAAGAGGAGGTCGTCGTTGCGTGTGGGCTGCGTGGAGTTGGAGGTGTGAGTTGAAGCGCTGCAGCCAGAAGAAGAAGCTTGGGCGAAGCAGTAGCCAGCTGTGAGGCGGCGAAAAAGAAGAAGAAGCATTGAAGACGAGCGTGGAGGGCGTCTAAAGAATCGGCGTGGAATCCGGGCGAGCCGGGAGGCGGAAGATAAGGTTGGTGGATTTTTTATTTTTTTTACTTTTTATTTTTTATTTAATTTTCATGATTTTTGTATTTTTTAAATAAAAAAATAAATAAAAACAACAAAATAATATTAAAAAATAAAGAAGAGAAAAAGAGATTTAAAAAAAAGAAAGAAAAAAGAAGAAAAAAAAAGAAGAAAAAAATTAAATTTTTTTTAAAAAAAAGGAAAAAAAAGAATAGTAAAAAAATTTTAATAAAAAGAAAAAAAGGAAAAAAAAAAGAATAGTAGAAAATTTTAAAAAAAAGAGGAAAAATAATTAAATTCAAAAAAAATAATTTTTTTGAATCCATTGTTCCTTATTTAAATTCTTGCATAATTAAAGTAGCTTGCATTTTTTATTTTTTATTTTTTTTTTGAATTTTTGTAAATGATGCATAATTAGTAAATTCATATTTTTTATATTTGGTATGAAATTTATTAGTTTTATTTAAAAAAAACAAACAAACAAACAAACCAAAAAAAAAACCAACAAAAGGAGAAAAAAAACAAAAGGAAATTTAAAAAAATTTTGATAAATTAAGTATTTTTTAGGAGTCTACTTTTTTGCATAATTTATAATTCTTTATTTTTTTAATTTTTTGCATAATTAGTTTAACCTGTATTTTTTAATTTTTGTAACTTTGTGCATAATTAGTATCTTTTTTAGTGTGATTCATAATTTTTGTGTAAATTTAAAAGAAATAAAAACATAAAAAACTTGATAGAGCACCTCTAGTCAATGACCAGGGTAACATGTACATGGGTGGAGATGGTGTTCGCTACGAAGTCACCTACCATCCAGAAAAGGTAGACAAATTAGGGGAGCTCTCTAAAACCGAGTGCTTAGACTTATCAGAACTTTCCAGAGCAAGGGTGTCTAGAGATGATTGACTCATCGAGCCGGACATGCCTGGACCATCCAATGCCCAGTCCTCAAAGCCATCCATTGATGATTTACTTCTTGTAGATCTAAATTTGGAAAGGGATAGGAAAGGCAAGAGCAAACAGGGGGCTGAAAGCCAATGGGAGTTTGTACGACAAATTCCTGTGACAAAGGTCTTACAGGATGACCCACTTCAAGAGGTCTATAAGGACTCGTTAGAGGGATATTATGCCACAACTAGATTGCCACAGCTGGATCTTCCTCTAGCTCATGTGGTGGTAGTTGAGAAGCTTGCAGGACACATGAACAGAATAATCGATAAATGGGCCAATGAATACCGAACCTTAGATTGGAAAGAGATTCGGAAACTCACGTGGAAAGGACAACCATTATTTATGGAAGTAACAAATACAGCCAAACTAGGAGAGACAGCCTTTCTTGGAGAAACTGTTGCTCCTTCCCTACGAGAGTTCACTAGAGAGGAACCCTCAACATCTAAGTGGACCACTGCTAGTAGCCCAACTCTAGCACCAAGATATTGTCCTACACCAAATGTGCGACCACAGGTCACACCACAACAACATCTTTCTCACTATGACAATCGGAGGGTAGGGGAGCCAACTAGGCCTCCTATTAATGCACATCCTGAAATGAGGGTGACAAGATCTTTGGAGGGGTTTGGTGAGGCTGGTAATAGGGAACCCACACCAATTTTGGAAACATGTGGACCATCTTTCCAAAGAGAAGAACAATTCCCACTGAGAGTAAGAGGCCGTAGGCCCTATGATGAGTATTCAAGACAAGTAAGGCCATCAACTCTTCAGAAACTGGTAAAGAAGTATGAAGGGTCGGGAGATCCATACGACCATGTAGCAGCTTTTAGGCAAGCAGTTCGAGCTGAGCAAGTGGTGGACAAGCATACTCAAATTGAAGGATTTGGACTCACTCTTGAGGGAAAAGCCCTGGCTTGGTTTCAGGCATTAGAGGCTTCTGACAGATCTTCTTTACGAGTTTTGGAAGAGAGATTCATTGCAGCTTTTTCCTTGATGGGAATTCAACATGACACGGTAGCACACATCTACTCTTTCAAGCAAGGTGAGAATGAGAGTGTCAGAGACTGTGTAAATAGAATGAAGCAGTACATTAATCGTTGCCCAGAAGATGAGAAGCCCGCCCAAAGTTGATTAATTTCTCTCTTCTTAAAAGGCCTCAAAAATTCGACACTGCATACACATCTCTATGCGAAGAAGCATACAAATTTCAATGAGTGTTACCATGATGCTATGGATTTCACCGATAACTTCAAATTCCAGGATGGCTCTGGCCCTGAGGTGAAACCTCGAGATCAGTGGGGTGATGACCAAAGATCAGGGTCCAGCGCGCTCGTAAATCCAGACCAGATAGCTAACCTAGTACTAAGGAGATTGGGATAGACCTATCGTCCACCCATGCAGCCACAACAACAGCAGCAGAGAATGAGGAGTGTACTTCCTACAGGTCCTCATCTTTGTGGAGCATGTGGCGGTGACCACATAAAACTGAGGAATGTAATACCTTTTCTCCTCTAGTCACAAACCAACCCACAAAAAAGTGGTGCCAAGCCTGTGCTTGGAACTTTACTCACACCACACAGGAATGCACTCGCATTGCGAGAATGAGAAAGGAACGTGAGCAGCCAAGGGGTGGAGTGGCTCCACAAATGTATCAACAATATACTAATTTTGAGCGTAAGCCACCGATGGCACAAGAGCAAGCACGACCTGTTCTTGGTGCTCAACCTCCTGCTCCAGGGACTGCTCCTGTGAGGGTTGTTGACTACGACAATTCAAATATGTGTAGAGAATTGGTAAACCCAGGCTATGTGGAGGAGGAATATGTATTCATCCAAGGAAAATATCTTTGAAAGTCCCGCATACCCAAGCCCAGCTTTGGACGTTCAACCAGGGGAACAAAACTCTTTAATGTTGCTAGGCGGCTACCAACCTAGGACTCCAGGCCCCTCAGGTCAATGGCAGCCAAGGAAAGTAGAGGCCAAACCAATGGGCCCCTGTTATGAGTGCGGAGAACCCCATTGGGCTCGTGATTGTCCACATCGCTCAAGGCAAGCATCTCGGTCCAATACAACAGTACAACAGTTTCCACCAATTGAAAGATATTGTCTAGGGTGTTGTGTAGAACACTTCCCAAAAGACTGTCTGCTGAAACCACATGAGGAAGGCACCTCTCAACCAAAGGTCTCACTCAACCTTGTAGGTACAGTTCCATCGCCACCTTCATCTGAGAATGATGATGTCGTGCCACTTAGAGTCATGACTAGATCACAGACACGAAATGCAGAAATGCAAACTGATGAGACACCTCGAACTAGGGATGCAAAGACAAATCTAGTGGACAAGATCCTACAGTCCAGTAGAAAAAAGACCACTCGGCGGAAGAAGAACCGAAACAAACAAACTAAAAGTACATCCACTAGTTCTCAAGAAGCCTCTAAACAAAACATGAGGGATAAAACTTTTACATCCCAAGAAGTGCATGAGGAACATCAACCTCAACCTGAGCCTAGTGCTAAACAAAATGAGGCTAGTACGACTGAGGATAGTTCTGGGGTTCTGTTTTTGTGGATAAAGTGAATGAGACTCTAGAGGCCATCATTGATGCTCATAGAAGTCGCATTGCAGCTTTATCTGAGCTACCCAAGAAGCTTCAAGAATACCCAAACCCTCGTGAGGAGAAGATCAATCTAGCTGTACATCAGCAACTCATTAGGGAAGCTCAGTCAATACTTGAGGGACCACCACCACCTATTCCTCGGGGCCCAACCTCTCTTAAGCCAACATTAGAAACCATACCAAAAGTGTCATCGAGTCGGGAAATGAAAAGTGAGCTCATTTCACAAGCTCATAGCGAAAGGTCTGCACACCAATTGACACCCAATTGACCGGGGGTAATCTGCCACCACCTAGCCTTGTCTTCCCATGCAATGATGAAGTTATTGATGCTAATGAGGACATGGCAAATGAGATGTGGGCCGCACTTCACGAGAAAGTTCATGAGCACATGTCTTCCATTAGTTCGCCTCCATTCTCTGAGGTGGATTTTACCAGGGGCACGGAAAACAAATTTAGACACCCAAGCATCCAGGAGGAAGTTCAAACAATTGTTTCTCCTAGAAGTAAGCATACAATGAAAACCTTACCATCATATCTGGGAGAATATGAGAACTGTTCTCAAACCTTGAGGATACCCTCCATGCATAAAAGGTTGACAAAGGAGAAAGATATGAGTATGGTGCAGGCTATTTTGTCAGCACCAGTGGCTTGTACCTCACCTTTGCTTGATTTGATAAAAATTCGACCTGAGTTGTGGAATGATATTGCCACATGTTTGTCAGAGCAGGTATTGCTACAAAAGGGTCACCATGAGTGTACTATACACCCTGAGACAAAACATGTTATGCTAGTTCCTATCAACAAAGTAGGAAAATTTTGTGAGGACGATCAGGGAAATGCTACCCTCCCATTAGAAGTGCGAAAAGTATCTTCAACTGCAATACTTGATAGTGGCGCAGGAGTGGGCATTGTGACAAGGTCCATTTGGGAAAAGTGGGGCAAACCAGCTATTAGGAGTACAAGGATGCGCTTGCAACTAGCAGATGGAAGCTTAGAACATCCCCTTGGGCTGCTCGAGAACATATTGGTCACCACATGTGGGATTGAATATGAGCACACCTTTGCAGTAGTGGATTTTGGAAAACATCCAAACTACGAAGTGATATTGGGTAGACCATTCATGCGACAATTTCAAATGATTCAAGATTGGGGATACAATTATTTGTACCTCCGACATGATTCTGTTATCACAAGGGTCAACCTAAGGAATCACTTATATCGTGATGTAACAAGGTCTCCAATAGATGAGTTTGATTCTGCTTCATCCGAGGGCTCAAAAGTTACATTGTCAGATGGGCAAGAAGATCTATGGATGTGTGGAGCCTCATGTAGGGATTTCAACACTGAGAGACTTAAGGGTAATCGAAGTGTATCAGACGAGGCATACATTCCACAACCCTTCCCTGAGCATTTAATTGATCCATTAGTCCTTGCAACATTATCGACATGTGCTTTACCGAAGCCAATTCAATTTTGTGACTCAGATGGATATGACATTATTCCTACACGAATGGTACAACCACGTGACCTTCTAGATGATTTGTACTATAGGAGTGTATCCACAACAGCACTGCAAGTAGAGAAAGTCTCTGCTAATCCACGAGCTTTATCATGTAAAAAGAGTGGTGTTTCTACCTTACACGAAGCACAATCAAAATCTGCTCTTGAGGCTCCAAAACAAATGATGTGGATAATTGATGAGTACTCAAGTGAGGGCCATGGTTGGCATGTTCCAACTACTCTAGTTGCTACTCAAAGAAGGCCAGGTAAGAAGGAATTATCAATGTGGCTACCCAAAGCTGCGTACAAACTTGTACCATCTAGTCCAGTTGCTAAGCCTCTTAAGAAGCACATCATTTCCAAGCCTAAACCTCGAATTGTTACTCGATGGGTCCCAAAACATGTTCTTAAAGCACAAGGCTATTATAAGGGTGCAACAGCAATTTGGCTTCCAAAATGCCATGCTTTGGCAGGGGTAAAAGAGTGTTTCAGAAAGATTCCAAAAGCCACCCTTGATTGTCCATATCAGTGGGGGTGCAAAAGAAATCAACACAAACTCTTAAAGATAGGATAGGTGGCTATGATAGCACCTACAAATCTACTTGTGTGGATCTTCCTAAAACATGTAATGAGTCACCAGTTGTCCCAAATTTTCCATGTTACACAATTCAACCATCAACTGGTGTACCTAAGACACATCCAACTCCAAAGGAGTCTCACTCGAGCATAGATTCTAGCATTCCAAAGCCTAAATCCTCTTATCTTGCTCAAATTCCAAGACAATTGATAAAATTTCCACTCAAGAAGGACATACCTAACACCAAAGATAAGGCATTAACACTACAATTGAAGCTCTTTGGTAGATCAATGTTTGTATAGTGTGGTTCCTTATGCCTTTAGAGGATTATGTTCTTTTTGAGATGATCTTCACTACCAGCAAATCAATGGAGAGACGGAAAAACTCTCTCACTTGTAGCAAGAGTAGTATGATCCACACTTAGCTCAATCCAATGGGATTTGCATCCCTTTCGGAGCTAGGGATTCAACCCATACCGGTGCACAAAAGCTTATCCATTTGATGGAGAGAATGCTAGGAATACTACTACTATTGACATAGACTTAACACACACTCAAGCTCAATCTTGCCATACTCACTCACTCATCATCCCACTCATTCTTGCATCCAAACAAGAAGAAAGCTAAGCTATTGCATACACAAGCTCAAAGCATCCTTCATTCTCAAACTCTTACTCCCTAGCATGCACACAAACCTTGAAGCTATCAACAAAGAAACATGCATACTAGAGAATAGACATGAGAAGAGAGACAAACATCACTCATTGCATTGAATTAACAAAAATAGAACTTACAATAATGTAGATGGGAAGAGAGAAGAGCTTGCACCTCTATGGAAGAAGAGGGAGAGCTAGTCTCATGAGAGCTCAAACATGAGTTTGCCCAATGTGTCCATGCTCTCAAATGAGCCACCTTTTATACAAAAATTCTAGAACTCCCAAAAGTTCCCATGTGGGATTATTGTGAAGCCCTCTCCCACATTCATCTACAAAGTGGAACTCTTTACAAGAGCCCTAAGTATCTTTTTTGTTGCATCCTTGTATTAATCTTCATTTGTCATGCAACACTCCCCCCTTCCTAATTTGCGCACGTCCTCGAGCGCGGTAGTAGCAAGAGCTGCAACAAAAAACAATTGATACATTAAAGTCTTTTATTGAAAAGAAAAGAAAAGAAAAGAAAAATCAGCAATGATAATTTCACACGTGAGCATACAAGTGCAAGGCTGATTAAAGTTTTAATGAGTACTAAAATAGGTGAGTAAAGTCTAGTCAAAGTGAGACTTAAGTGGTAGATAGTGCTATGCAAAGGCAAGTGTGCTTTGTACACCGCCGGTTATGACCGCAGTCTCAATGTCCTACAAGTATTTAAGTTATTCCTAAGTGGCAAACCTACTCCTAAATTTGAGCAAAGGTGATTGGAACTCTCTTTTTCTTTTTTCTTTTTTTTTCTTTTTTTTAATATGTGTGTCTCCATGCATACATCCACATCCACATTCACATTCACATCCATACATCTACATCTACATGCATACATCCACCTCCACATTCACATCCACATCTATACATCTACATCTACATTCCCATTCACATTCACATCCACATCTATACATCTACATCTACATTCCCATTCACATTCACATCTACATCTACATTCCCATTCACATCCATATATCTACATCTACATGCATACATCCACCTCCACATTCAAGGTTCCATCCCAAAGAGACCCAAGCAATGGCCAAGAGACCTCCGCCCCAAGAGAATCTAAATACCGCTAAGTATCTCAAGGGCGACAGACCCTTTTTCTTTCTTTTATGACCTAAGGAGTACCCCATGAAGATGAGGGCATCGGTCTCTGATAAAAAACAGGAGCAGGATGTAACACACACAAGAGAAGCAAACCCTAATCCATATCCATCAACCATAAAGAAGGAGAGAAGCCGCCATAGTCACCATCTCTCTCACACACACAAAAGGGAACACAACATAGTGTTATGTCCACACTACAAAGTAAACCTAATGTAATGTCCACACCACACATGACCAGCTGGACGCGGTCATAAACACACCACACGATATCTATCTACCATACTGTCACTCTGTCAGCACCCATGTGCTATCCTCCAGCTGTATACGAGCTTGATATTTCAACACTCCCCCTCAAGCTCGACATGTCCATCTCTAGGACTCCCAATCTAGTACGGAAATACTCGAACTTATCCTTACCAAGTGCTTTGGTAAAGATATCTGCAACCTGCTCATCTGTCTGCACATATGTCAAATCAACATGCCCATCTAGCACCTTCTCTCTGATGAAATGATAATGGACCTCAATATGTTTGGTCCTTGCATGATAAACTGGGTTGCTAGCAAGCTGAATACTACTCATGTTGTCACAATGAATGACAACATGAGCGTTGTCACAGTGATATGACAATGCTCATATCACTCTGTAGCCGGACATCATCTAGCAACTTCTTCAACCACATAGCCTCACATGCAGCTATGGCTGCTCCACGATACTCTGCCTCTGTGGTAGATAAAGCAACTGTAGGTTGCTTTTTACTGCTCCAGCTCACAGCTCCACTACCAAGGCTGAAAACATAGCCACTGGTAGATCTCCTGTCATATGCACTACCGGCCCAATCTGCATCTGTATATCCATAGACATGCATGTCTTTTCCTGCCTCATAGAAAAGACCATAATGCGCGGTAGTTTTGACATATCTCAGAATCCGTCTCACAGCATCCAAGTGAGGTTTACGAGGACTCTGCATAAACTGACTCACCAAACCAACTGCATAACTGAGATCTGGCCTCGTAATGGTCATGTAGATAAGGCTACCAACCATTTGCCTGTACATGGTGATATCATCAAGCTCATCACCCAAATCAGCCCTAAGCTTCATGTTTTGCTCTAATGGTGTCAACATTGGTTTGCATGCTGTCATACCATACTTTGCCAGCATGTCAAGTGCATATTGCCTTTGCACCAACCATATACCCTTGCCTGTTCTAATCACCTCAATGCCAAGAAAGAACCTCAAATCACCAAGGTCTTTCATATCAAACTCTTTGCATAAAGAGGCCTTAACCTCATCAATGCCTTTCCCACAATCACCTGTGATAATCAAATCATCAACATAAATGACTATCATCACGATACCATCATGTGTCTTCTTCACATAAAGTGAAGAGTTTGCATTTCCAACCACAAATCCAATACTGACAAGATATCTGCTGATCTTGTCACTCCAAGCACGAGGTGCTTGCTTCAAACCATAGAGTGCTTTCTTTAACCTGCAAACAAAAGTTGGATATTTTGGATGTACATAACCTTCTGGCTGTTCCATGTACACCTCTTCTTGTAGATCACCATTCAAGAAAGCATTCTTTACATCCATTTGATGTAAAGCCCAACCTTTTTGTGCTGCTAGTGCAATGATAGACCTCACTGTAGCCATTTTAGCCACTGGGCTGAAAGTTTCATCATAATCAAGACCATAAGTTTGTGCATATCCTTTAGCGACCAGCCTTGTCTTATGTCTCTCTAGGCTACCATCTGACTTGCACTTTACCTTATACACCCATTTGCATCCAATTGCATTCTTTCCTTTAGGTAACTCAGCCAATTCCCATGTATCATTTTTGTCCAAAGCATCCATCTCTTCATCCATGGCTTTCTGCCATACATGCTCTCCAATAGCCTCTGAATAGCATGTAGGTTCCACATGCTTTACCATAGATGTCATGTATGCATAATGCATAGCAAAATCTCTATATGTCAATCTTTCCACTGGATATCTGACTCTCTGGGATCTCCGCAATGCATGCGGGTCACTCTGTACACCTGTAACTCTGGCATGTGGTGGCACATATCTGTCCTGCCTAGCACCAGGTGTGCGTACAACAGGTATGCCGAGCTCCTCATCCAGACTCTCTGAGCTAGAAGACTCATAACCTGTGATCCCAATTCCCTCGACTTTCTTCTTGCCTTTATCCATAGCACTACTCCCAGTGCTCACACTCTCATGTCTCAGACGTCCTGACCATGGACGTACACTGCTACTACTCTCAGCTTCTGCTGCTGCTGGCCCAGACATAGTAGTAGAACTAGAACTTGCTTGGGATGGCAAGTTCACAGGTACATTAGCCTCAAGTGTGTCAATGACTCCCTCATCTCTTGCTTTGTACCAACTAGCAAGCTCATCGAACACCACATCTCGTGAGATGACTACTTGTCTAGTTTGAGGGTTATAACATTTGTAAGCCTTTCGATCCTGTGCATATCCAACAAAGACACATTTCTCTGCTTTAGGATCCAACTTCCGTCTTCTTTCATCAGGCACATGAACATAAGCTACACATCCAAAGACTTTCAGATGTCCAATATCTGGCCTGTAACCTGTAAGCCGCATCTCTGGCGTGCTTCCATGAATGGCTGCTGTAGGTGATTTGTTCAGGATATACACTGCAGTAGCACATGCTTCTGCCCAATAGTAATCTGGCATGCTCTTTTCATTGAGCATTGCCCTTGCCACTTCACATATGACACGATTCTTTCTCTCAGCGCCACACCATTCTGCTGAGGTGTATACCTGCATGTCAACTGTCTTCTTATCCCATGCTTTCGCAAGAAATGCTCAAATGCTTTTGAGGTGTATTCACCACCTCCATCTGTCCTCAGACACTTAATCCAACAGCCATATTGTTTTTCTACAAGAGCTTTGAAATCCATGAATTTTTCCAGCACTTCACTCTTCTCTCTCAAAAAATATATCCATGTCATCTTGCTGAAGTCATCTATAAATGTTACATAGTATAGACTTCCTTTGATAGATGGATTTTGCGCAGGGCCCCATACATCACTGTGCACTATTTCAAGTGGCCTGTTACTCATATTTCCTTCTCGAGGAAACCTCAACCTTGCCTGCTTGCCAAACTGACAAGCTTCACAAACATGCATATGACCATCATATTTGAATCGAGGCAATCCACTGACAATGCCCCTTGTTTGCATGTTCTTTAATCTCTGTATATTGACATGTCCAATCCTCTTGTGCCACATGTCAATGTCCTGCACAATCCCATTGCTTTTTGAAAACATGGCTGAGCTCAATTCTGGTATGCCTGCATCCAATTTGAACAACCTTCCTTCCTTCTTGCCCTTGGCAACCAATCTACAGCCATGCTTAAAATCTTCCACAAAACAGCCTTTCTCATTGAATCTTACTTGTAATCCCTGCTCAACCATTTGGCCTACTGATGCCAAACTCTTTGTAATGGATGGTACATATAACACTTCTGACATATTTTTCACATTTCCATCATGCATCTTCAAAGGCACACTGCCAACATGTGTTATAAGATGTTGAGTATCATCTCCTGTGACCACATAACCATTTGTATCCAATGGTTGCATCTTCTCAAACCACTCACCATGACATGTCATGTGTTTTGAGGCACCTGAATCCATATACCATGACTCATCTCGAGCATTCTGAGAATCCATTGTCCCCATAACATGCTTCATTGCAAAAAGATGGTTTGAACTCCCATCATTGTTACTGGTAGATGCATAATTTCCATGTTGTGGTCTTCCATTCCTCGCATCATTCTGCTTTTTGTAACAATCTTTTGCCAAATGTCCAAGTTTGCCACAATAGTAACATTCAATCCCATTCAAATTTTGTTGAGGACCTTGCCATCTTCCTCTACCACGAGCACATGTTCCAAATCTCCCCCTATGGGATTGAAATCCACGTCCTCCACGTGATCCAAATGATGACTGTGAATTCTGAAAATTCTGATTTGATTGTGGTTGAGTAGACCTGTCATTCCAACCACGTCCTCCACGGCCTCGAGGGGTAAATCTCCCCCTGCCTCGAGAGCCTCTAGATGAGTAAAAAGCCTGATTTCTTGCATGTTCATCATTGCTTGACGAGGATGCACCACCTGTAACACTCATACCACCAAGGCCAAGCTTCAATTCTTCCACAATGAGCAATGACACAAGCTCATTAAAGTCTGGCATTCCTCCCAACCTTTACTGAGATGGAAGTGTCAAAAGATTTGTACTCTTTGCCTAAACCACGCAATGTGAGTGCAACCAAATCATCATCATCCATTGGGGCATGAATCGATGTGACAAAGAATCTGCATAACCCTTGATTTCCTGAACATACTCATGTATACTCCTATTCCTTCGTGTTACACTGTGAATCTGTTGCTTCAATTGTATCTTCCTTGCACCAGTGTCTGTCTCATACATTCGGCACAATATACCCCATGCTTCTTTCGGTGTATCTGCATCTTGGATGTGAATGAGCAAGGCATCTGTTACACATATTGAAAAATAATGCAACACCTTCGAAGACCGCTCTACCCACTGCTTGTGAGCCAGTAACTAAGCATTATTTGGTTGAGGAGGTAAGTATGGCTCCGGGTCTTCCTCCGAGACAAGACTCCATAAACCTTTGCCTTTCAAAAAACTCTTCATTCGAAACTTCCACACTTGAAAGTTAGTGCGGTCAAGCTTCTCGCCAACAATCTGTATCGGACCATCTCCCATTGTTGCAAAAAAATAGAGTAGATGTACCCTTTCGATTACAATGTATGAAGTACCTGTAATGCTCCAAATCTCTCCAAATCACATCAAATGCTTGCAAATTGTGTGCATTAACATCCCACAATGGTTCACCAACAATGTACACTCGATCAAAGTTGAAATCAAATGAAACTCCTTCACAAAAAATTTTCCGGTTTTTTTCTCGCCACAGAACCAGTCAAAGATCTTGCTATAAATCCTTCAAATCTTGTCCAAATGCAATGATTCAACTTGCATTAGCTTCCCAACACATTTCTCCAACATATCCTAGAAGGGTTTGATCCAATTCTTCAAGGGGAATGAGAACCATCAATTTTTGTAACCTCTGGTTTGAATTTTTCTGTAACTGTCAGGTACCACCTCTTACTAAAAATGCTCTATCTCCTTCAAATCTTCTCCAAATCCAAAACTTTTTGATTCAAAAGTTTAGCAACTCATAGGACTCCACTTGTACCAGAGGAATTTGACCAATTTGATATAGACAAGGATTAATACCTTGATTAAAAATGCTCTGTTTCTGGACAGACTTTCTGCAAACCTGCACACCTCTGATAAATCACTTCAATGAGCTCCAAATACATGAAATGAGCTGCAACCAAGCATCAAAAGGCCTTAGCAATGTCTTTGCTAAACTCTCCAAGCTTTAAAGCATTCAATTTGGTGTTTAAATGAGTGAATTAGATCAAAATCTTTGCAAACTGTCCAGGTATCTGCATCAGCATGCGCCGCCTGCTCCAGGAGCTCTAGGAGAGAGGGGAAATCACAATTGAAGTGACCAGCACCTTAGCAATGACCTAATATACCTTGGGTATGAAGGGTTTAGCTCAATTTTGCCTCTAGCTCTTGCAATCGGGGGGTATGTCCACTGGTTTTGTGAAAAACCAGAAACTTTTACATAAATCCACTTTCTCTTGATTTTAATCAAATCTGTATGCATCAATCTGCTTCAAGATTCTGTATGTTGCTTGTGCCCACTTTGTTAATACATTTGCAAGCCCAAATACATATGCCTTTGTGTATACATTTGCCAAGAGTATACATTCACTTCAAGCTTTCCATGAAAGCTTAGAGAAAAAACCAGAATTTTTCCTTTGCTTTATGCACTTCAATCTTCACTGAACCTGCTCTTTGGCACCTGCAATCTGCAGAGGGGGTCTTGCTTCACTTACCAATGGTCCTTAGCTCTCAGATCTAATGCCGGTGTGTGCTCCACAGCTTTTCCTTTGCTCCAAGCTCCAATGGCTTCCTTTACAGCTTTTTCTTCTTCTTCTCTCTTCTCTCACTCACTCTCACAACTCAGCTAATGAGCTCTTGGCTCTGATACCATGATAAAAAACAGGAGCAGGATGTAACACACACAAGAGAAGCAAACCCTAATCCATATCCATCAACCATAAAGAAGGAGAGAAGCCATAGTCACCATCTCTCCCACACACACAAAAGGGAACACAACATAGTGTTATGTCCACACTACAAAGTAAACCTAATGTAATGTCCACACCACACATGACCAGCTGGACGCGGTCATAAACACACCACACGATATCTATCTACCATACTGTCACTCTGTCAGCACCCATGTGCTATCCTCCAGCTGTATACGAGCTTGATATTTCAACAGTCTCGAGGGCCCATAGTGTACCCCAGAGTCCTACCAACATCTATCAAGGCGATAGATTCCTCGAAGGTCTTTTTCTGAAGCTTTTAGACGTCAGTGTTCACCCCATGGAAACCAAGGCATCGGCCCCAAGGTGCTGAGACAACCCCAAGTCCTACCAAGCATTTCGCATGGCGGTAGACACTTCATGTCTCAATTTACTTTGTATATATATTTGTTTTTAGGGTATGATTTCATAAATTTTTATTACTCCTATCACCTAGCCCATATCTAAGAGGTAGCTACCACTAGGGATAACTAATATACCTTGAAAGCATAAGTACTTGGCAACTACACTGTCTTTAGATAGAAATATCTTTTCCTAAGTCTTCTAAGACTCTAGAATTCACTCACCATATTTTAACAACTAATCAAAAACTTAAACCAGCCAACATTGTGTGAACATGCAAACCATATATTCGAAAGATAAGAGCACATAAAGAAATAAAGATTAAGATTTGAATACACTTGTTGTAGTGCCCTGTTGATGTTGTTCGTTTGCATTGATGAATTGCTGATTTTGTGCAGATTGCTCCTCCTTGATCTTTGTAGGCGTAGCAGGTCTCCCCCCTTCCTAATTTGTTTGCACGATAGGTGGACTATTGGGGCGTGTTTGATGCTCTTGTTTTTTACGGAGATTTCTGCAAAATTTTTATTAACAAACACGAAAAGAAAAGAGAAAAAAAAATAAAATTTGCCATTGGTGCCAAACACCGAATATAGCCGAGGGGAAAAACCCAATGAGAGAAAAGTGCCCTGGCTTGTCGATCTTATTATGGAGTCGTTGAACTTACCCTTGCGCTGGTAGTGGAGATCATCTCAAAAAGAACATAATCCTCTAAAGGCATAAGGAACCACACTATACAAACATTGATCTACCAAAGGGCTTCAATTGTAGTGTTAATGCCTTATCTTTGGTGTTAGGTATGTCCTTCTTGAGTGGAAATTTTATGAATTGTCTCGGAATTTGAGCAAGATAAGAGGATTTAGGCTTTGGAATGCTAGAATCTATGCTCCAATGTGACTCCTTTGGAGTTGGATGTGTCTTAGGTACACCAGTTGATGGTTGAATTGTGTAACATGGAAAATTTGGGACAACTGGTGACTCATTACATGTTTTAGGAAGATCCACACAAGTAGATTTGTAGGTGCTATCACAGCCACCTATCCTATCTTTAAGAGTTTGTGTTGATTTCTTTTGCACCCACTGATATGGACAATCAAGGGTGGCTTTTGGAATCTTTCTGAAACACTCTTTTACCCCTTCCAAAGCATGGCATTTTGGAAGCCAAATTGCTGTTGCACCCTCATAATAGCCTTGTGCTTTAAGAACATGTTTTGGGACCCATCGAGTAACAATTCGAGGTTTAGGCTTGGAAATGATGTGCTTCTTAAGAGGCTTAGCAACTGGACTAGATGGTACAAGTTTGTACGCAGCTTTGGGTAGCCACATTGATAATTCCTTCTTACCTGGCCTTCTTTGAGCAGCAACTACTAGAGTAGTTGGAACATGCCAACCATGGCCCTCACTTGAGTACTCATCAATTATCCACATCATTTGTTTTGGAGCCTCAAGAGCAGATTTTGATTGTGCTTCGTGTAAGGTAGAAACACCACTCTTTTTACATGATAAAGCTCGTGGATTAGCAGAGACTTCCTCTACTTGCAGTGCTGTTGTGGATGCACTCCTATAGTACAAATCATCTAGAAGGTCACGTGGTTGTACCATTCGTATAGGAATAATGTCATATCCATCTGAGTCACAAAATTGAATTGGCTTCGGTAAAGCACATGTCGATAATGTTGCAAGGACATGACTCCATTCTAATGGATCAATCAAATGCTCAGGGAAGGGTTGTGGAATGTATGCCTCGTCTGATACACTTCGATTACCCTTAAGTCTCTCAGTGTTGAAATCCCTACATGAGGCTCCACACATCCATAGATCTTCTCGCCCATCTGACAATGTAACTTTTGAGCCCTCGGATGAAGCAGAATCAAACTCATCTATTGGAGACCTTGTTACATCACGATATGAGTGATTCCTTAGGTTGACCCTTGCGATAACAGAATCATGTCGGAGGTACAAATAATTGTATCCCCAATCTTGAATCATTTGAAATTGTCGCATGAATGGTCTACCCAATATCACTTCGTAGTTTGGATGTTTTCCAAAATCCACTACTGCAAAGGTGTGCTCATATTCAATCCCACATGTGGTGACCAATATGTTCTCGAGCAGCCCAAGGGGATGTTCTAAGCTTCCATCTGCTAGTTGCAAGCGCATCCTTGTACTCCTAATAGCTGGTTTGCCCCACTTTTCCCAAATGGACCTTGTCACAATGCCCACTCCTGCGCCACTATCAAGTATTGCAGTTGAAGATACTTTCTCATGAACTGCGGCCCACATCTCATTTGCCATGTCCTCATTAGCATCAATAACTTCATCATTGCATGGGAAGACAAGGCTAGGTGGTGGCAGATTACCCCCTGTCAATTGGGTGTCAATTGGTGCAGACCTTTCGCTATGAGCTTGTGAAATGAGCTCACTTTTCATTTCCCAACTCGATGACACTTCTGGTATGGTTTCTAATGTTGGCTTAAGAGAGGTTGGGCCCCGAGGAATAGGTGGTGGTGGTCCCTCAAGTATTGACTGAGCTTCCCTAATGAGTTACTGATGTACAGCTAGATTGATCTTCTCCTCACGAGGGTTTGGGTATTCTTGAAGCTTCTTGGGTAGCTCAGATAAAGCTGCAATGCGACTTCTATGAGCATCAATGATGGCCTCTAGAGTCTCTTTCCTTTTATCCACAAAAACAGAACCCCCAAAACTAACCTCAGTCGTACTAGCCTCATCTTGTTTAACACTAGGCTCAGGTTGAGGTTGATGTTCCTCACGCACTTCTTGGGAAGTAAAAGTTTTATCCCTCATGTTTTGTTTAGAGGCTTCTTGAGAACTAGTGGATGTACTTTTAGTTTGTTTGTTTCGGTTCTTCTTCCTCCTAGTGGTCTTTTTTCTATTGGACTGTAGGGTCTTGTCCACTAGATTTGTCTTTGCATCCCTAGTTCGAGGTGTCTCATTAGTTTGCATTTCTGCATTTCGTGTCTGTGATCTAGTCATGACTCTAAGTGGCACGACATCCTCTTTCTCAGATGAAGGTGGTGATGGAACTGTACCTACAAGGTTGAGTGAGACCTTTGGTTGAGAGGTGCCTTCCTCATGTGGTTTCAGCAGACAGTCTTTTGGGAAGTGTTCTACACAACACCCTAGACAATATCTTTCAATCGGTGGAAACTGTTGTACTGTTGTATTTGACCGAGATGCTTGCCTTGAGCGATGTGGACAATCACGAGCCCAATGGGGTTCTCCGCACTCATAACATGGGCCCATTGGTTTGGCCTCTACTACTTTCCTTGGCTGCCATTGACCCGAGGGGCCCGGAGTCCTAGGTTGGTAGCCACCTAGCAACATTAAAGAGTTTTGTTCCCCTGGTTGAACCAGTGCTGGGCTTGGGTATGCAGGACTTTCAAAGATATTTTCTTTGGATAAATATGATGCATATTCCTCCTCCACATAGCCTGGGTTTACCAAGTCTCTACACATATTTGAATTGTCGTAGTCGACAACCCTCACAGGAGCAGTCCCTGGAGCAGGAGGTTGAGCACCAAGAACAGGTCATGCTTGCTCTTGTGCCATCGGTGGCTTACGTTCAAAATTAGTATACTGTTGATACATTTGTGGAGCCACTCCACCCCTCGGCTGCTCACGTTCCTGTCTCATTCTCGCAATGCGAGTACATTCCTATGTGGTATGAGTAAAGTTCCAAGCACAGGCTTGGCACCACTTCTTTGTGGGTTGGTTTGTGACTAGAGAAGAAAAGGTATTACTGTCCTCTGTTTTATGGTCACCGCCGCCACATGCTCCACAAAGATGAGGACCTGTAGGAAGCACACTCCTCATTCTCTGCTGCTGTTGTTGTGGCTGCATGGGTGGACGATAGGTCTGTCCCAATCTCCGTAGTACTAGGTTAGCTATCTGGTCTGGATTTACTAGCGCGCTAGACCCTGATCTTTGGTCATCACCCCACTGATCTCTAGGTTTCACCTCAGGGCCAAAACCATCCTGGAATTTGAAGTTATCGGTGAAATCCATAGCATCATGGCAACACTCATTGAAACTTGTATGCTTCTTCGCATAGAGACGTGTATGCAATGTTGAATTTTTGAGGCCTTTTAAGAAGAGAGAAATTAATCAACTTTGGGCGGGCTTCTCATCTTCTGGGCAACGATTAATGTACTGCTTCATTCTATTTACTCAGTCTCTGACACTCTCATTCTTACCTTGTTTGAAAGAGTAGATGTGTGCTACCGTGTCATGTTGAATTCCCATCAAGGAAAAAGCAGCAATGAATCTCTCTTCCAAAACTCGTAAAGAAGATTTGTCTGAAGCCTCTAATGCCTGAAACCAAGCGAGGGCTTTTCCTTCAAGAGTAAGTCCAAACCCTTCAATTTGAGTATGCTTATCTGCCACTTGCTCAGCTCGAACTGCTTGCCTAAATGCTGCTACATGGTCGTATGGATCTCCCGACCCTTCATACTTCTTTACCAATTTCTGAAGAGTTGATGGCCTTACTTGTCTTGAATACTCATCATAGGGCCTACGGCCTCTCACTCTCAGTGACTCATCATAGGGCCTACGGCCTCTCACTCTCAGTGGGAATTGGTCCTCTCTTTGGAAAGATGGTCCACATGTATCCAAAATTGGTGTGGGTACCCTATTACCAGCCTCACCAAACCCCTCCAAAGATCTTGTCACCCTCATTTCAGGAGGTGCATTTATAGGAGGCCGAGTTGGCTCCCCTATCCTCCGATTGTTATAATGAGAAAGATGGTGTGATGTGACTTGTGGTCGCACATTTGGTGTAGGACAATATCTTGGTGCTAGAGTTGGGCTACTAGCAGTGGTCCACTTAGATGTTGAAGGTCCCTCTCTAGTGAACTCTCGTAGGGGAGGAACAACAGTTTCTCCAAGAAAGGCTGTCTCTCCTGGTTTGGCTGTATTTGTTGAGAACACTTCCATAAATAATGGTTGTCCTTTCCACGTGAGTTCCCTAATCTCTTTCCAATCTAAGGTTCGGTATTCATTGGCTCATTTATCAATTATTCTGTTCATGTGTCCTGCACGCTTCTCAACTACCACCACATGAGCTAGAGGAAGATCTAGCTGTGGCAATTTAGTCGTGGCATAATATCCCTCTAACGAGTCCTTATAGACCTCTTGAAGTGGGTCATCCTGTAAGACCTTTGTCACAGGAATTTGTCGTACAAACTCCCATTGGCATTCAGCCCCCTGATCCAGTTTGCTCTTGCCTTTCCTATCCCTTTCCAAATTTAGATCTACAAGAAGTAAATCATCTATGGATGGCTTTGAGGACTAGGCATTGGATGGTCCAGGCATGTCCGGCTCAATGAGCCAGTCATCTCTAGACTCCCTTGCTCTAGAAAGTTTTGATAAGTCTAAGAACTCGGTTTTAGAGAGCTCCCCTAATTTGTCTACATTTTCTGGATGGTAGGTGACTTCGTAGCGAACACCATCTCCACCCATGTACATGTTACCCTGGTCATTGACTAGAGGTGCTCTATCAAGTTCTGAGAAAATGTCTGCGATCTTAACAAGATACCGTTGTTGTGGATCCCTAAAGATCTCAGCTCCTTGAGCATTTGTGTAGACATATTGGAGTCTCACATTGAGTGTTAACCCCATGGTGTCAACTTCAAATGGATTAAAGGATCTTGAGGGTGTCCTATTTGGGGCTACGGGATGACTATTGGACTATTGGTCGGCCCTAGATTGTCCATGGACAATGAACTAGTTGTTCTAGAGGAAAGGGTGTCGGATTGGGATTCAGAAAGGGTTTCAGCAATATCTGCCGAATTTCCTACCGATTGGGTCCCACTTTCCTGCGTAGGTACTCTAGAAGGTGCCCTAGGTCCTATGGCAGAATCTACAAGACGTCCCGACCGCAAGTGCATAAGGTCAAAAAAAATTTTTGGTTTTTTTTACACATAGTCGTTTATTTTCCTATAATTTCAAGTCACAATATGTATCTTTTTACACATAGTCATTGATTTTCCTATTGTTTCGAGTCACACTATGTATCTTTTTGCTTTAACTGCATGTTCGTTGGTTTAGTAGTTATATCATATAACTTCACCAATGTATGCCATGCAACCTTGGGATTGCCTATATCTTGGATATGGCAAAACATTGCATCTGTCACACAAATTGAGAAATAATGCAGCACTTCAAATGCCCTCTCTGTCCAACTCCTATGTGTTATAAGTGATTGAGTTGCATTAACTGTTGGAACCCTCGGCTCCGTCTCCTCAACTGTCATCACTGAATTCCAAAGCCCTTTGCCTTTTAGGAAGTTTTTCATGCAATACTTCCAAATCTGAAAGTTGTTTCTATCAATATTTTCCCCAACAATCTTATATGGACCATCACTCATCTTGTCAAATGCTTCAGATAACAAATGTATAAACTCAACACAATGTTAAAATCGTGTATTTGAGATGTAAACTATCGCTTTATTAATCACAAGCACATGTGACCATACATCCAAGAGGCTTCATAGGATCTCATGCTCTAGACACCCAAGAGGCTTCATAGGATCTCATGCTCTAGACACTCCAATGTACTCACACAAGCTAAATCTTGATGCTTTACAATGCATTGTTCACATACATTTACCACTTTGTATAAACAGTCCATTATACCTTGCAATGTTGCACTTTACCAACCTTGTCAATGCTCTAAACATGTGTATTTACATCCATACATACTCCATGTACCATACATTCAACTCCCGAGATCACCATTTACTAAATACATCCCAAAATTAGCTCTCTATTTTGGTCAAAAACTTTAAACAGTATATTAGTGAGCTTAATCCACTTCTAATCCTTTCATTTGTTGTCCGAATTGAAGTTGCAAGCATTCACAGCATTCTATGAGTTTTCTCTTGCTCCATACATGATCAATTACACCAAATTTGACAAATGGAGTGAGTAATTAAGTTATTAAGTGGCTCTATTTTGCTGATTACTGTTTATAGTCCTATTTATTTGTTTTGCATTAATGCCACCAAATGAGTGTTTATAGACTTCAACCAAGAGTGTATACTTGCTCGGCATCAATTGCTAAGATGTTTATGCCCTCCTGTATGCCATTGACGCCGAGCAAGTATACACTCTTGGTTGACACCGAGCAATTGCTAAGATGTTTATGCCCTCCTGTATGCCATTGACGCCGAGCAATTGCTAAGATGTTTATGCCCTCCTGTATGCCATTGACGCCGAGCAAGAGTGTATACTTGCTAGTTTATGCATCTATAGCCCTGTAGGTGCACTAACTTCCAAGTAGCCTACAGCTACACTTTTGCTTTGCTTGAGATCTCAGGTGTGTGTGCTAATGATTACACATCATCTAAGGTATATAAATATCACTTTGCTCAAGTACATCACTTCATTTACATCATTTGGGTCTTTCTTGTTTTAATGGCCAAATACATGCTCAAGAGAGATCACACATACAAACCCTAATGTTCATTTGCATTTTGAATACACCTCTTGCAACCTCTTCCACTTGCTAATATATCCCTAATGGCAAACACATAAAAATGTCCGCTCTACTTGCAAATACATGTGCACATATTGTATGAAGCTTCAATGGAAAGCTTCAATCTACTTCTTACTTGTTTGTCTTGGGGTACCCACACAACTCACTTCAATTTGGCTTCAAACACCTAGAATCCATAATAGCAAGGATAGTACCACTCACCAATAGGTCTAAGCTCTTAGATCTGGTGCCGGTGTGTGTGTTCTCCAACCTCCACGGCTTCAATGGAAAGCCTTTATAGCTTTTTTTTTTGCTTCTTCCACTCACTCACAAACACTCACTAAACCCTAAAATGAGAGCACCAGGATGTGATACCATGAAAAGGGAGTAGAGGGGAGAACACAAGAGACACTCCTAAACTGTCATTACTCTCATTCCATCAACACATACCAAGTAGAGAAGCTCCATAGCTTTCCTTCATTTCTCTCCACAAAACTCAGCACACTACATAATGATAAGTTCACACTAAAAATAAACCTAATGCTAATGTCCACACACTTGGCTAGTTGGACAGAGCCATTATTGTCTCCACACACACTTGGCTAGTTGGACAGAGCCATTATTGTCTCCACACACACACACACTACTAGACTAGTGTCCACACACTAATGTTATCCATCGGTTCTCAATGAGCTTGCATTAACCCATAATGATTTGGTACAATTTTCTCTTGATGAGAAGTCTGCACTTCTCCTTAGGGCTCATTGATTCAGGGAAGCGGGCCATGCTCAAGTAGCACCACCATATCCTCATACTAAGTGGGAGTCGCATCTACTACAAACAACATGATGTCTGGAAGGTCATCACACATGCCACAAGCCGGCTCACACCATTGGTTACTCTTGAAAGATGATCACCCATCTTTTTCCCTTTCCCTAATGGTTACTCTTGAAATATGATCAACCATCTTATGCCCTTTTCCCAAACGCAACCATAATCTCAAAGTTAAACTCTTATAAAAGCAATAGCCACCTCCAGATGTGACCCACCACCTAAGCCTTGTTGAGAAGATACTTTAAGGCTTGATAATCAGTAATCACCTGCTTAGTAAAAGTAATGTCTAAATTTATGAAGTGTATAAACAATAGCCAAACCTTCCCTCTCTATGGTGGATTAGAGCCACTTAGTTGACAACTCACATAGTGGATAGGTTGATCCACCTTGAGGGTGTCATCTAGCTAGGAAAGCACTGGTCCCCCACTGCTATGCCACTAGCATCTATTTGAACATGAAAATGATACACTAATTTGAGGTAATGAGTGTGAAAATAGTGAGAACATGAGGAAATGCAACACAACAACCAACACATCTGATTGAATGAACAAGTTAAAACTGAATCAACACTATTTATATTTCTAAAACAGATAGAATACAAGAGTGATAAATTCTGACTCTAATCTATGGATGGGCTAATCCCAAAAACCCTAATCCTAGTACTAAGGAGCTCAAACAGCTCAGATCTAACAATTCATACAATGCTATGAGTGTCAGCTCAGGCTACACTCACACCACGTGGCTTCTACTCATTGTCTTGTTCACTTCGATTTATTGTGTTCACTTCTCTCTTTACAGTTGCATGCAAAATAGACTTTTATAATGATCCAAGATGAACATCTCATCCCGATAGTAGACATGTCGTGATCAAGGCTTCATCTCCGGTTGATGTAATCAATTAGGTGCGAGTGGTAATGCTGCAACTTTCTGTCAGCTAACTCGCAACAATAGTTCTCTTGAGAAGACGGCAACCTATAATTCCTCCTTTGATGTAGGAATTGTATTCACCAACTAGGCGGTGCATTTCTCCAAGGTTTTTGTAAACCTTTGATGATGTGAATCTTACATCTTTTAACACCTTCCCTCAAGATCAGCTACATCTTTGAACCTTTGTTTAGACAACTGACTACAAATTGATTCAGTCAGCTTATTCAATTAGCTAACTCAGACAGCTGATTCAATCAACTGATTCAGAAAGCTGATTCAGTCAGTTGATTCAGAAAACTGACTCTCTGACAGACTCTACAAATAGGAAGCTACTAACTCCAATAGCTTCTATAGTCAGCTACTGTTGATTCAGTTAGCTAACTCTGATAGTAGCTGACTCAGACCTATAAAATAAAAATTTAAGTGGAAGACTATTGAGCCTTCCCTTACTCCAAGCATGGAGAAAATGTGGAGCCTTCCCTTACTCTTCAAACACCTTCCCCCCTTAAGTGAAGCTCCATCATGCCAAGGCCTGCTCTATGCTTGAAAAAGAGCTCTTTGTCTAGGGCTTTAGTGAAGATGTCTGCAACCTTCTCTTTGGTATTACAATGCTACAACACTATGTCTCTAGAGTGTATCTTCTCCCTGATGAAATTTCCTCTGACTTCAATACGCTTGGTCCTTTGATGCATGACTAGATTCTTGACTAAGGCTTCAGTTGATATGTTATCACAAAGAATAGGAGTAGGACCATCAACTCCATAAAGACCAAGTTCCTGGAAGCATCTTTTTAGCTAGATAACTTCACAGGGCTGAGGTGGTTAAAGCCTTGTATTCATCCTCTATAGAGGAAAGGCTAATTGTATTATGTTTCTCAGAACACCATGAAATAGCTCCTACACCAAGAAAGAATGCATTTCCACTAATGCTTCTTCTGTCCATCAAACATGCGACATAGTTAGAATCATTGAACCCATGTAGACTTAGAGTGTCACTTGTATATAAGATACCCCAATGCTGAGTGCCTTTCAAGTATCTAAGCACTCTTTTGGTTGTAGTTCAATGAGATAATTTGGGGTTCTACATAAACTAAGCTAGTCTATTTACTACAAAATAGAGGTTAGGCCTAGTGATAGTCAAATAAATGACAGAACCAATGAGTTGTATACAAAGTAGTATCAGAAGGATGTCCTATTTCATCCTTTGTTAGCTTCAAAGTGGATTCCATTGGTGTAGACACTGGCTTGCAGGTCTCCATACCAAACTTGAGAATATTCTACAAGTACTTTTGATGGGAGATGAAGATACCACCTACTATGGTTCTAGCTCCTTCAATCCCAAGGATATAGTACAAATCTACAAGGCCTTTCATCTCAAACTCAACTGAAAGTTTGGATTTAATAGTTACAACCATGGCTTCATTGCTTTCTGTCAAAATCAGATCATCACCATACAGAAGAACAAGAACAATGTCCTTCCCTTTCACCATGTAGTAGAGAGTATAATTTGCATTACTCTTCTATAACCCTTGAGCTTTGAGATGCTCATTAATTTTGCCATACCAAGCTCTTGAGCTTGTTTCAAACCATACAGGATCCTCTGTAGCTTGCAAACGAGATGCTTTGTTCCTACTATGACATAACCTATAGGC
This sequence comes from Cibotium barometz, assembly GCF_041138505.1. Lineage (NCBI taxonomy): Eukaryota > Viridiplantae > Streptophyta > Polypodiopsida > Cyatheales > Cibotiaceae > Cibotium > Cibotium barometz. The sequence goes on from NC_141109.1 coordinate 30,844,509, forward strand.
TACTACATGTGCACTTCTTCTTGAGCTGGCCATTGAGGAAGTCATTATTGACATCTATTTGCATTAATTTCCACTTATGAAGAGAGGCTAGAGAAAGGACTAACCTGATGGAATTCATCTTGGTACTAGTGCAAATACCTCTTCATAATCAACCCCCTATTTTTGAGCAAAACCTTTAGCCACACGTCTTGCTTTGTACCTGTCTATCTTTCCTTCCTTGTTGTACTTCAGCTTGTAGATCCATTTGTAACCTATGGCGTTCTTGTTGGGTAGAAGCTAACATAGATCCCAAGTGTGATTCTTGTGCAATGCACTCATCTCTTTGTCCATTGCATCTATCCATTGTTTTTTATCACACAGGCATCCTCATAGAAGAGGGGTTCATCACGCTGCATCAATGATGTTAAGATAACATAATTGGTTGGTTCAAAGTCTGAATTGTTACCTCTATGATATGTTAACCTTTGGGGCTACTTTCTGTCTCCTAGTAGACCTCTTGAGGGCTACTTGTTGGGCATCATCTTCTTCCTCCAGTTCTTCAATGGAGTCTTCCAAAGGTGCTATCTCCCCTTTGAGAGTAGATGAAGAAGGGGTATCTGCATCTCATGGATGAGCTGATGTCTAGTTGACAATCTCATCAAAGATCACATCCCTTGACACAAATGTTTCATTTTTTATTAGGTCACAGAGTTTGTAAGCCTTATGCTCACTTCTATATAAACACACTTTCTTGTCATTAAGCTTCTTTTCCTATTTGCATCTAGAATACGAGACAAAGCAAAATAGCCAAGTATTCTAAGATGGGTTTGAGATGATGTACTTGAGGCTTGTATGTTCTACCTCTTCCTCTACGTCTAGAGGAATAGCCACCTTTACTATTAGAAGAATAAGTACCTTGATCATTGATGTTGTTGTTGGACTGGTAGTTGTTATGTCTTCCTCTTCCTCTTTGATTATTTGATCTTCCTCTGCATCTTTTTGTGAAGAGGTCTTTGTCATTGTTACTTGTTGAAGTGCTGCTGCTACCATGGATGTTCTTCATGGCTGTTTATATCTGATCCTCTCATCCCTAAGGATTTTCTCCAAGGTTTTTCCCTCAGAATGATGAGGCCTTGAATAAGACCTTCATAGCCTATCTTTAGTCCATGGATGATGATTGTAGCAAGCTTGTTTTCGGACATCTTGTCTCCCACATCTATCAGTTTGCTGATGCAGATCTTTCACCCGCTTAATGAAGTTTGTAGCATTCTCATTGGGCTTCCTAGTCTCATTTGTGAGTTCAGCTCTCAAGGCAATCTATCTTAAAGTGATTTTAGACTTATACACCTTCTTCAAATTGTTCGAAGATTCTTTGCGAGTCAGCACCTCCCTCAAATGGCTGAGGATGTCATCCTTCACACTTAGCTTTATCATGTGGATAGCAAACATGGCCTTCTTGTCCCATTTTTGCTAGAGCTTCCGCAGTGAGATTAGTTGATCTCTCCATAGAAACAATTTCCCAACTATCTTGGAAGAATAATAGTGACTCCATCTTCAGCTTCCATGTTGCATAGTTTGTATTATTGAGTTTTTGAGCTCCTTCCAAGTGTAAGCTACTCAAGTTAGGTGCCATTGACTTAGCAAAACAGTCATTTGATTTCACCTTCGGGTTTCGATAAGCTAGAGCTGACTCTGAAAGCTACTTCTAACTATAGTAAACCTGGCCAAATGAGTAAACCTAGCCAAATGAGTAAACCTGGCCAAATGAGTAAACCTGGCCAAATGAGTAAACCTGGCCAAATGAGTAAACCTGGCCAAATGAGTAAACCCGACCAAATGAGTAAACCCAGCCAAATGAGTAAACCTAGCTAGATGTTGAATGCCAACTCCAAAATGTAAAAAGTTATACGGCAAAACAGGTGATGATTATCAGCAAGTAACACCAGCTCGACGGCGGCCTGATAGTAAGCAGTAGGTCGACAGTAGGTCAGTAGTAGCAGGTCGACTTAGATGGCTAGCTTTAATAGTTAATGTAGATGGATGATTCCATCAGTTGATTAAGAAGCTGACTCTGACAACCAACTGATTCAGACAGTTGGCTTTGCTAGTTAGACATCAGGCTTCGATAGCTATTTTAGAGGGCACGCATGAAGAAAATGAAATAATTCTATCTTGAGTGAGTTACAAAAAATGAAATAATCTATCTCAAGTGAGATATGAAAAATGAAATAATATATATATCTCAAGTGATACAAAAAATTTAATAATGGATCTCACAAAAGATAGCTAGGCCCTAAAATTCCCAATTCTTTTCTTCTTCTTCCTCACATTTTTTCATGTGCGCTTTCCCTATCTCATCGTATTCACCGATCTTGCTCAAGCTGTCGAGCACCTGTTATTGTCACCCTCCTCAAGTTCATTGCTATCACTGTATTCACTCCGAGGTGTGGAGGGTCTCCCCCGAGCTATGCTCTCGAGTGATATTGTTGCCCAGTTACCCCACCTCTCTACCTTTTTCCTTTCATCGCTTAAAGATTACACACAAAAAGAGAGTGCGAATGAGAGAGAAATAAAGAAATATAGATTGTGTGCTAAAGAGAGAGATAAAGAAATACAAATTATGTGCTAAAGAGAGAGAATTAAAAAAGTAATAAACAAAGCATGTACTAAAGAGAGAGAGAGAGAGAGAGTGAAATAATGAAATAAAGAAAGCCTGGTTAAGCATGTACTAAAGAGAGAGAGAGATTTAGAGAGAAAGAAATGACATATCTCATTATCAAAACGAAAAATAAAATAGAAACAAAACAAAGTCGTCTCACTTAGGTGATATAAAACTATCCATATGGAATGCCAAGAAACATGGAACATAAGAGGAGTGAGGGATGAGAGAGAGAGATAGAGAATGGGAGATGTTTTTACGAGAGAGAGAGAGAGAGAGAGAGAGAGAGAGAGAGAGAGAGAGAGAGAGAGAGAGAGAGAGAGAGAGAGAGTATTAAGCGTGTACTAAAGACCTAATGGGTTGGCATATCTCATCATCAAATGAAAAATAAAATAAAAACAAAACAAAGTCGTCTCACTTGGGTGATACAAAACTATTCATGGAATCCCACCATGGAATACCAAGAAACATGGAACATGAGAGGGGCAAGGAGAGAGAGAGAGAGAGAGAGAGAGAGAGAGAGAGAGAGAGAGAGAGAGAGAACGGAAGAGGTCTAAGAGAGAGAGACAGAGGAGAGAATATTAAGTGTGTACTAAAGACCCAATGGGCTGGCGTATCTCATCATCAAATGCAAAATAAAATAGAAATAAAACAAAGCTATCTCACTTAGGTGATACAAATATGTCCATGGAATACCAAGAAACATGGAACATGGGAGAGAGAGAGAGAGAGAGAGAGAGAGAGAGAGAGAGAGAGAGAGAGAGAACGGGACATGAGAGAGAATGAAAGAGACATTGAGAGAGAGAAATAATATTAAGCATGTACTAAAAGAAAGAATACTAAGTGTGTAGTAAAGACCCAATGGGCCTATGAGACCAAAGTGATATAATATTGTCAATGGTATATCTCATTAGTGAACTAAAAATAAAATAGAAACAAAACAAAGCTATCTCACTTTAGTGATACAAAATTGTCCATAGAATTCCATCATGGAATACCAAGAAACATGGAACATAAGAGGAGTATCATCCCCCAATATATAGTATACCAGTCTCCAAAATATCAAGCATGGGACTAATGAGTATGGCTGAGAGGTATCCCTCAGCTACGTCACGTGCACACACACAGAGAGAGAGAGAGAGAGAGAGAGAGAGAGAGAGAGAGAGAGAGGGAGGGAGGGAGTTGGAGCAGTAAGAAGCAGCCAACAATTGCCTTGTCGAGGCAGATTACAGGGGTTCTACTATGGCACCTTGTGAGGTAGCTTAGTTTCAGAAGCTACTTGGTGATATGGGTGAGCCCATGGATAGGGAAGGTGTCATTTATTGTGACAACATGAGAAGCATACAATTGGCCAGTAACCCAATATATCATGCTAGAATGAAGCACATTGAGGTGCACTCTCACTTTGTGAGGGAGAAGGTTCTAGCAAGTGATGTAGATCTGGTATATGTCACCCACAGAGGATCAGATGGCTCATATCTTCACAAAGGCATTGGGCACAGAGAAGCTCCACAGGTTTAGGAGCTTACTTGGAGTGTAGTGTGTGGAGTTGAGCTCGAGGGGGAGTGTTGAGATATCAAGCTCAACTAGTGCATGGTGAACATTGGTGACCCACCTGGGTGATAGCTTCCACACTTATGCCACTAGCACGGTTGGTAAGATTATGATTCAGTGGATGACATGCTATGTGACAGCAACTTTGGAGTACTAGAGTTATGGCATAGTTATAGCGCCATATCATATAGTCAGGTTCACACTATGGACCGACCATTTGTATGTTATTATAGAAGAGTACTTTCCCTTTATGTATTTACTCTTATATTTTAGTTATATGGGTTTAGCGAAGAGAAGAAGATAGAAGAAAATTCAGCCATCCATCCCTCTCTCGTGTCTTGCCCTCTCTCTTGTGTGTGTGTGTGTATTTTCTTGCAAGGAACTCAAGCTCTCTCTCTCTTGTGTGTGTGTGTGTACGTATTTTCTTGCAAGGAACTCAAGCTCTCTCTCTCTCTCTCTGTCTCACACACACACACACACACATACACACACACACACACACACTCATTCTTTCTCTCACATTTTCTCTATCATTCCCTCTCTATCATTCATTCTCTCTCTGTTATGAGAATATATTTTAAGTCCTCTAGAAAAATGTTATTTATCCCCTCTTGAGTAATTTGGGGACGCCTAAGTTACTCTTGCGTCATGCCGGCTAGGTTAATATCGTGGGTGACACCACTATAAATATTAATACGTGCGGTATATGACGTATATTTGAGGCCATCTATGATTATTTCAGTTAGGTTCATATGGCAGGGTGATTCCTGGGGTACTTATGCCTGATAGTCATGAGTTGGTTAATGATTTGTGCCTGTTTAATATTTGTGGGATTAATTTAATTATTAATTGGGCTTATATTTTCAGGTGATGAAGACTATGGGAACTGAAGAGTTTACTTTGGAAGAAATGTCTTGGTTCATCACATTTAATTTTTGGCAAGCATAGTAGCTTGCAACCTTAGCAAATGATTTTTCCATTTTGAACTTTAGGAAAGATACATTTATTATGTGGAATTTATTAAAGCCTATGGCTTTACCCTAGTCCCAATATTTGACACTCTGTTTTTGTAAAAGAAGAGTGCCGTGCTCTCTAAAAAGCACATTTTTTTGTATATTTTGGGGGCTATGGCCTAATTTTGGTGGAAAGAAAGCTAATAAAGAAATACTCTTGTGTGGGGAAAGACCACGCACAAGAGGGGGGAAGATTGCACCCAACAGGGTCTATTGATCTAAGTATTTTAATTTTGTTAAGTGTTTGAATTTCAATTAATTTGATTTATTTGAAGCTTGCAAAGCATTGGTTTTTATGGTTGAATCAATTCTTGTGAATTCTCTACTCTTCCACAATCTATCCTAGAATAAGATTCTGGTTGCATTGGTATCAGAGCTTGGGTTACGAGATTTGTGGAGAAGGTAGGAAAGGGCTTCAACTTTTCAAAAATCAAGAAAGTGCAAGAATTTATCCATTGGACAGAAGGGTGTTTTGTAGGTCTTTACCCAAAGGTCAAAGATTCAAAACTAGATCTACTCTCAAACCCACTCACCACCCTGCAAAACCATCCCTCTCTATCAAAAAGTGGTCTTTCTAAATACTCAGAGAAATCAAAATCTGACCGCATGGATGAAATCCCCATAGCCAAAAACCTCACAATATTCTCTCAGAAATCAGAAAGCTTCAAAGCACTAGCAAATCTATAATGAACGGAGCATATTTATCTGTGTAAAAGCCATCAAAAAAATCACAAAAAGAAATCCATGAAGAAGGCGCAAAACGGTGCTTAGGAGTGATTTAAAAAAATCCATAAGCCTAATCCTCCATAAGCCTAATCAATGCTTAATCAATTCGACTAGCCCAAGTCTAGTGAATCACGCGAAATTGTTCGGGATTTGTTTGAAGCGATGAGAATTCAATTCAGCCATTGAACGACGTCTTTGTTCAGCTTCAACCAAGATCAAATTGCGGGAGAAAAACAAGATAAGTACTTGCATTTGCTTTATTTATTTACATCAAATAAAATAAAATTTTATTTATCTACATCATTTGCACAAGCACTATGGCAGATTTTCCTATCTCGCCATCAATTCAAGAGCAACTCCTTTCTTTACAACATCAAATTGTAGAAGAGAGAGAGAAGCGTATTGAATTGGAGAGACAGCTCATGAGTCGTAGACGCAAGCGTGACTCTTCGCTATCTTTTGATGACGAAGATGACACTATCCAAAGGGCTGTAAATGCTACATTACAAGCACAAAGGTCACAAAAAGAATCCAAGATTAGTCGGAAAGCTTTCACATTTCAAAATTATGATGGAAAGAAGGATGCTAGGGTCATTCTAGCTTGGCTTAGTCAACTAGATGACTATTTTTCAGGAGAAAAATTTTCAGAGAGTGATAAGATTAAATGTGCAGTCAATCATTTGGTAGACAGTGCAGCTTTATAGTGGAGTGTAATAAAGCAAGGTCATGACAAGCCAAATTCCTGGAAAAGATTTCAACGGCTGGTTAAAAAGCACTTTTTACCCTCACAATTCAAGTCTAAAGTTAGGCACCAATGGGACACTTTGCATCAACTTGAAAAGGAAACTATGTCACAATATGTAGAAAAGTTCTGGAATACTTTATTACAGGTGCAGGTTATGGAGAGAGTCAGCGAGAAGAATCAAAAGAGGAAATTCATTTCGGGCCTTAGATCTACCATTAGGGCCGATGTGAATATGTTTCGACCTCATTCACTATCTACTGCAATATCTTTGGCAACTAATTCCGAACGCAAAAATGGTTTTCCTAAAGAGATTAAAGCACATGAGGGTACTTTTGCTAAACCATTTACTAAATCTTTTTATGCTTCAAAGAAGATGTATAAACCAGGTTATGACAAAGGCAAGGACAAGGCTAAAGGCAACATCAGTACCAATAAGAAAGTCAATGGTAGAAAACCGAAGGCAGCTCCTATCAAATGTTTCAAGTACCACAAAGAAGGACATATAGCCCCGAATTGTCCGGAGCGTACCAAGAGTTCGACACCAGCAAAGCAGCCGCTCGAATCAATATGATTGAAGAAGACGACAATGAAGAAGAATCATTCAAGCAAGAGGGTAATTCCAATCCAGATTACTCAGAACAAGAAGATAAACCTCATGTTCATTCTTTGCTTAAAATAAAAGGAACAATAAATGGACATGAAGTTGTTATTCTGGATGATGATGGTAGTACACAGGATTTCATTTCTGAAAAGGTACTTAGAGCATTAAATCTTCATTCTTCACCTATGCACTATAAAGTCAAAGCAGCATTTACTGGAACAAAGTATAATTGCATGCAAGAGGTGAAAGGTTTGGATTTATGCATCAAGCCCTTAACAGAAAAGAGGGATTTCTTAGTTGCACCTTTACAAGGGGCAGATATAATTTTGGGTATGCCTTGGAGACACATGTATAACCCTATTATAGACTATGACACTCATAGCATTTGTCTAAGAAAGGACAGTGAAAATATTTTCCTCCAATGTCTAGTCAAAGGAGAAATGTGTCCTTTGTTAAGTCACACTCAAGCAAAGAGAGCTCTAAGAAAAAGAGACAAGACTTATATGGTATGGGTTAACCAGCTTGATGCTGAGTTTGACACATCCAAAAGTCCAAAGTTTGATCTTTTTATCTCCAAATTTAGTGACTGTTTTATGGAAGATCTACCTCCAGGATTACCTAAGTCTAGGCCTGAGGATCATAGTATTGACTTATTGCCCGGAAATTCTCCGCCTTGTAAAGCTCCCTATAGAGTCAACAATTTAGAGCAAAAAGAAATCCAAAACCAAATCGAAGATAGTTCACCTTTTGGAGCTCCAGTCCTTCTTGTTAAGAAGAAGAACGGAACTTTCCGAATGTGTGTAGACTACCGTGCATTGAATAAGATTACTGTCAAGAACAGATATCCTATTCCTAGGGTAGATGATCTTCTTGACAAGCTTAGAGGATCAAAGGTCTTTAGCAAGATTGACCTAAAGTCTGGGTATCATCAAGTTCGCATGACTGAATCTGACATTTTCAAGACAGCATTTAGAACCCAAACTGGTCACTATGAGTTCTTGGTTATGCCATTTGGTTTGACCAATGCTCCAGCTACTTTCAGCCGTATGATGAATCGCATATTCCTTAAGTTTCAAAGTTTTGTTATAGTGTTCTTTGATGACATTCTTGTTTTCAGCAAGGATCGACAAGAGCATGAACAACACTTGGAACAAGTGTTCAACCTTTTGAGAGAAAATGAATTGTATGTCAATCCTGAAAAGAGTTCTTTCTTTCAAGAAGAGATTGAATACTTAGGTCATATAGTGTCGAGTGAAGGGATTCGTGTAGATCCTAAGAAAATTGAGTGTATAGCTTCTTGGCCTACGCCTAGAAACATACATGATCTTAGATCTTTTCTTGGCTTATGTAGTTATTATAGGAAGTTCGTCAAGAATTCTTAAGAAAGCTACAAATTTCAATTGGACTGAAAAGCAAGATAAATCTTTTGCAACACTTAAGAATGCTCTAACACAAGCACCAGTTCTAACACTACCTGATTTTTAAAGACCATTCTTTATAGTAGTTGACTGATGCTAGTGGCAAAGGATTTGGAGCTGTTCTTATGCAAGACAACCATCCTATTGCTTATCAAAGTAGAAAGCTTAAGCCTGCATAGCAAAATTATAGCACATATGACAAGGAATTAGCAGCAGTAGTGCATGCTTTAAAAATCTGGAAGCATTACCTAATGGGTTCTGAATTTCTTATCAAGACGGATCAACAAAGCATTAGGCATTTGCTTTCGCAACCTCTTATTTCAGATAGGCACATCAAATGGACATCTTTCATTCAAAGTTTCCAACCTATGATTCAATATCAACCTGGAAAAGAAAATGTTGTTGCCGATGCTTTGAGTCGAAGACCAAATATCAACAACATTTCCATTATGGAAAGTGAACCATTTGTACTTATGAAAGAAACTTATGAAGTTGATCCAGATTTTTCTGAAATATGGATCAAATTGCGTGAAAACAATTGGACACCTCAAGGAAGTTATTCTCATAATGATGGCTATCTTTTCTTTGAGAAAAGATTGTGTGTTACTCAACTGTTACTCAACCTTATAGACAACTTGTCTTGGAAGAGATGCACCAACCACCATTTGTGGGACATACAGGAATTTCCACAACACTTCAAGTAGTTTCTCGAGAATTCTTTTGGCCTCATTTGAAGAATGATGTAGCTAAATTTGTGTAACGTACCCATCTTCACTAATAAAGAAATGTCCATGCAATTATGAGTTTTTATGGTATAAATATCAATAATTTAATTATTTGAGTCATTTCCACTTAGAATCTTCAAATTCTGAGCCCAAGTTTGGAATCTGCCCGCGATTTTACCCTAATATAGGATTTTACAGCATCCAAAACGGACACCGGATCAAGCTTATACGCTAATTTCAATCATTTTAGTTAGAAAATGGCGACCTTTAAACCTTAATAAATGCACGACCGCACGTCCGTTTGACGAACGGTCTGAACCCCTGCGACCAGGAGAACCTCCCGGACAAAAAAAATTTTCGCCCCCCGGGGCGGTCCGGCACGCAAATCGAGGCGGGCGCCCCAAATTTGGGTATCCCGCCCCAAAATTTGGTCCGTACACACTTACTAGGGCGCCCGTACAATGGCCGCCCAAGAACCAAAGGACGGCCGCCCACTGTTTGGTCCGCGCATACCCTTGGGCGGACACCCGGACACCCAGACCGGATAAGGTACATGCCTACCACTCCTTTCCCAGGCAACCAGCACCGTACCTTTCTCGTAGACCCATGCAGGCCACTGAACCATAGCCTTTGAAGGTACACCGTCCTTTCGTCCTTCCTTTGCGCAGCGCCCGCACCCTCACCCCTCAGCTATATAAACCCCCGGGGTGCTCTTCAGTCGGCACGCACTTCTGTGTAGCGTATGCCCTGTTGTGCCGCCGTCCGTACCGCCGTAGCGTACTTGCTGCAAGTACAGCCGCCCTTGCAGCCACCCCTCTCACACCCCCCCTCATTTGGCTCTTTTCAGATAAGCCAATTTTCCTCCATCCTCCTCTTGCCATGGACCAGTGTCCTTAACTCTTCTCCCCCCCCCCCCCCCCCCCGGTGTGAATAGACTTACAGAGAGGCTTGCAGCCACCCCTCCCAACCCTCTCCACGTTTTTACCTTTGGCCTTAAGGACACCCTCACAATTCCGCCCCCCCCATTTGCGTAGACTTTAGTAAGGGATTTTTGGCTCAAGCGAGGGTTCGTGCGCCATATTGTTTTGCTCGCACGGTGAGCAAACGAGCTCGGAATTCAGATCCGACTGAAGCGTTTCGATCGCAGCAGCGAGCTCTACAAGGCGACACCTAAGATGGCCTCATCCCGGAGACGGCAAAATATTGCCTCAAGAGGCTGCCGGTACTGGGGTAGCAAATCAGTCTATGCTCGCACGGTTTCGCCTCACTGGAGATGCTAAACTCTGGTGGAAACAGTGGTGCCGTGACAAGGAGGTCACCGAGCATTCTCAAACGTGGGAAGACATCAAGCAGGCAGTGAAGGAAAGATATCTTCCTCCATCCCATGAGTCCATAAAGATGAATGAGTTTTTTAGTCTTAGACAGTGCACCCTAACTCTTGAGGATTACTATTCCAAATTTATTACCCTTCGGAAGTATGCCCCAGCTATGACTACTTCCCAGCAAGTGGCTCGTTTCTGCCAAGGTCTAAATGAACCCCTAGATTCCCGCCTTGAAGCAATGAGGCCAACCACTTTACAGGATGCTCTCATACGAGCTAAGCCCCTTGTGAAAGAAATGAAGACTAACAAACCGAAGAATCAAAAGAGATCTTACCCTGAGGCAAACCTTAGAGATCAACCCTACAAGAAACCTCAACAGAATTTTCCCTACTACAACAGAGGGCGACAAGGCAACTCTTTTGCCCCCCGCTCGTATGCTGCTTCTTCCAGAGAAGGCCCTCTGTGTTTTGAGTGCAATGAGCCGGGACACTTTAGAGCCAACTGTCCCAAGTTGGCAACATCATTCCCCCAAGGTAACAGAGGAAATCAAGGCCGTGGAACCCCTACCCACCAAGGTGCAAGAGGCAGTGGTCGTGGCAGAGGCCGCGGAGGAACAGTTGCTAGAACTGCCTGTGTTATAAGTGAAGAACCAACCTTGGAAGAGACTGAAGAAGAGCGCGCCACCGTCCATGCGGCGGTAGAACACCAAGGTCCGAATAAACAATTTGGTGTAATCCAAACCCCCGCCACTCATCACGGTAAGCCATTTCAGCTTTTGATTGATTGTGGCAGTACCCATTCATTCCTTTCTCCTAGGTGCTTGCAAAAATTAAACTTGAGTCAAAAATCAGCTAGAAAAATGATTGTAGAGTTAGCCAGTGGGAAAGAAGTAGTATCTCGCCACTCTATAGGAAACCTTGATTTTGAGCTGGGTAATGAGCAAACTCATGGTCACTTTAGAGTCTTGCCACTAGGAATTTATGATGGAATCCTTGGGATGGATTGGTTAATTGCAAACAAAGCTAGCATTCATTGTAGCCAGGGGAGTATCACTTTTGAAAATGAGCATGGCCAAGTAATATCTGTTCAGGGGATCACAGGAAAATCTAAGTCTAGGGTAGTCAAGGCAAAACATCTTCTCAAGGGAACACGTAAAGGTCAGCAAGTTTTCTTAGTCAAACTCAACAAAGTCTTTAAACCTAGTATGGAGACAGAACCCTCTTGGCTCCAAGAATTTTCTGACATCTTCCCTGACGAGCTTATAGGGTTACCGCCTCCTCGAGAAGTCGACCATGAAATCGAGGTGATCCCTGGAGCTCAACCCGTCTCAAAAACTCCCTATAAAATGTCCCTTCCTGAAGCCATTGAACTTAAGGAGCAACTTTCCCAACTCATTGAACAAGGATTTGTACGCCCCAGTAGCTCTCCGTGGGGAGCACCTGTTCTTTTCCAAAAAAAGAAGGACGGGACTCTCCGCCTCTGCATAGATTATCGAGGGCTAAATCAAGTCACTGTCAAGAATAAGTATCCTATTCCTCGCATCGATGAACTTCTTGACAGGCTTCATGGGGCCAAAGTCTTTTCAAAAATAGATTTGAGGTCTGGTTACTATCAGATCAAAGTCAAGGAAGCAGATATACCCAAAACAGCCTTCAATACCCGTTATGGCCACTATGAGTTTACTGTAATGTCATTCGGGTTAACCAATGCTCCTGCAACCTTCAACCGCCTAATGCAAGATATATTCCGCCCGTACTTGGATGAGTTTGTGCTTGTTTTCTTTGATGACATCCTAATCTACTCCAAATCAATGGAAGAACATGAGGAGCATGTGCGTAGAGTTCTGCAATTGCTACGTAGACACAAACTCTATGCCAAGAAGAGCAAATGTACCTTCTTTACTCATCAAATTGAGTATCTTGGATTCATCGTCTCCAAAGATGGCATCTCAGTAGACCCTGCCAAGGTCAAGGATATTCTAGAATGGCCACCCCCTAAATCAGTTCGTGAAGTTCGTGGATTCTTGGGAATCACGGGTTGGTATAGGATTTTTATCAAAGATTATGCCTTGGTAGCTGCACCCTTGACAGATCTTCTTAAGAAGGATTGCAAAATAGTGTGGCTGCCAATCCATCAAAACAGCTTTGATCAGCTGAAAGTCATTATTACTTCTGCCCCAGTCTTAAAGCTTCCTGATTTCTCCAAGGAATTTGAAGTGGTTACCGATGCTAGTAGTCTAGCACTTGGTGGTGTCTTAGGCCAAGAAGGAAGACCAGTCGCTTATACTTCCCGCAAGCTGAAGCAATATGAAGCAAACTATGCCACCCATGATTTGGAACTCTTAGCAGTTGTTCATTGCCTTAAATTATGGAGACATTATCTCTTGGGAGGCAAATTCCTGCTTGTAACTGACCACAAAAGTCTAAAGTGGATCTTCACCCAGCCTAACCTCAACATGCGGCAAAGAAGATGGATTGAAATTCTACAAGAATATGATTTCGACATCAAATTCCGCCCTGGGAAAGATAATGTGGTAGCTGATGCACTTAGCCGCAAATCTTTCTTGAATGCAATTTCAATGCCAAATAATCCCATACTAGTCAAGGTGGAAGAAGTCTCATCTCATGACCCAGATTATCAAAGGATGATAAAGTTAGTAGAACAAGGGGGACATTCAGAGAAAGAGAAGAATCTAATCAAGGGATACTCCACTCATGAAGGAAGCCTTTACTTCAATCACAGGCTATGTATCCCTAAGGATCCTGCTTTAAAGAAACTAATCCTCCATGAAGCTCATGATAGCCCTGCTGCAGGACACCCAGGTTATGCAAAAACATTAAATGCGGTAAGAAGGAGCTTTCATTGGGCAGGCTTGAAAAATGATGTGCTTCGATACTTGAAACAATGTCTCTCATGCCAAATAATCAAGGCTGAAAGAGTCAAGATGCCTGGAAAGCTTCAACCCTTAGATATTCCCCAAATGAAGTGGGAGTGCATTAGTATGGATTTTGTCACAAGTCTCCCCACTATTCAAGGAGGATATGACTCCATTCTAGTAGTAGTGGACCTACTTACCAAGGTAGCTCACCTTATACCAGCAAAGAAGACCTTCAAAGCTTCTGATGTTGCTCGTATATTCATCAAGGAAGTCTTCAAACTTCATGGTCTCCCAAAAAGGATAGTAAGTGATCGGGATTCTGACTTCACCTCAAAATTCTGGCAGTCTTTATTTCAAGCTCTGGGGACTCAGCTTTGCTTTAGCACAGCTTATCATCCAGAGACCGATGGCCAGACTGAAAGAGTCAATCAAGTAATTGAAGACATTCTCAGAGCATACTGTGGACGGGAACCCAGAAGGTGGATTCAATACCTTCCTCTGGTGGAATTCGCCTACAATGCGTCTTATCATCAAAGCATAGGAATGTCACCATTCAAAGCACTCTATGGGCAAGAATGCTTATCTCCTCTAAATTTCTCTGATCCGACCATAAGAGTTGAGGCATCCAGGAAAATGCTCGAAGAGATGGAGGAACAAACCAAAGCTATCCAAAGGGATATTAAAGCTGCCCAAGATCGACAAAAGCATTATGCTGACAACAAGAGGTCTGAAAGGATCTTCAAGGAAGGAGACAAAGTTCTTCTACGAGTGCGCCCCAAACGAAGTTCTCTATCACTTGGGAAATATAAGAAGCTCAGCCCTAGGTATTGTGGTCCTTATACAATTATCAAGTGTCTAGGTAAAAGTGCCTATAAACTCCAACTTCCAGCCCATATCAAAGTCCATAATGTATTTCATGTAAGTTTGTTAAAGCCATATGTCCCCAGTCTCGATCATATTCTTGATGATGAACAAGTTGTAATCCCTACTCAAGGAGTCCTTGAATTACAGCCCAATAGCATCATAGATTCTAGGGAAAGGCAACTCCGAAATAGAACTCTTGTAGAACATCTAGTTCAGTGGAAAGATTACCCTGAAGAGGATGCAACTTGGGAAGATGAAGCTACACTCTTAAAGGATTATCCCCAATTCATGACGAGATGAGGACATCTCGATTTCTTTAAGGGGGGAAGGATGTAACGTACCCATCTTCACTAATAAAGAAATGTCCATGCAATTATGAGTTTTTATGGTATAAATATCAATAATTTAATTATTTGAGTCATTTCCACTTAGAATCTTCAAATTCTGAGCCCAAATTTGGAATCTGCGCGCGATTTTACCCTAATATAGGATTTTACAGCATCCAAAACGAACACCGGATCAAGCTTATAGGCTAATTTCAATCATTTTAGTTAGAAAATGGCGACCTTTAAACCTTAATAAATGCACGACCGCACGTCCGTTTGACGAACGGTCTGAACCCCTGCGACCAGGAGAACCTCCCGGACAAAAAAAAATTTCGCCCCCCGGGGCGGTCCGGCACGCAAATCGAGGCGGGCGTCCCAAATTTGGGTACCCCGCCCCAAAATTTGGTCCGTACACACTTACTAGGGCGCCCGTACAATGGCCGCCCAAGAACCAAAGGACGGCCGCCCACTGTTTGGTCCGCGCATACCCTTGGGCGGACACCCGGACACCCAGACCGGATAAGGTACATGCGTACCACTCCTTTCCCAGGCAACCAGCACCGTACCTTTCCCGTAGACCCATGCAGGCCACTGAACCATAGCCTTTGAAGGTACACCGTCCTTTCGTCCTTCCTTTGCGCAGCGCCCGCACCCTCACCCCTCAGCTATATAAACCCCCGGGGTGCTCTTCAGTCGGCACGCACTTCTGTGTAGCGTATGCCCTGTTGTGCCGCCGTCCGTACCGCCGTAGCGTACTTGCTGCAAGTACAGCCGCCCTTGCAGCCACCCCTCTCACACCCCCCCTCATTTGGCTCTTTTCAGATAAGCCAATTTTCCTCCATCCTCCTCTTGCCATGGACCAGTGTCCTTAACTCTTCTCCCCCCCCCCCCCCCCCCCCCGTGTGAATAGACTTACAGAGAGGCTTGCAGCCACCCCTCCCAACCCTCTCCACGTTTTTACCTTTGGCCTTAAGGACACCCTCACAATTCCCCCCCCCCCATTTGCGTAGACTTTAGTAAGGGATTTTTGGCTCAAGCGAGGGTTCGTGCGCCATATTGTTTTGCTCGCACGGTGAGCAAACAAGCTCGGAATTCAGATCCGACTGAAGCGTTTCGATCGCAGCAGCGAGCTCTACAAGGCGACACCTAAGATGGCCTCATCCCAGAGACGGCAAAATATTGCCTCAAGAGGCGCACGTAACAACGAGATGGAGGGAGATGCGCCCAGTCCGCCCTTTTCAAGTCCCTCAAGGAAACGGTGACCAGGTTAGCTTGGTTAATTTTCAAAAGAAGAGAATTTTCCTTAAATTAGTATTAATAAATGGTGTCTTTTTCTTTTAAAACAAGGACATAAAAGTTATATGAAATTACGAATTATGTGATGTTGTTTTCGATAAATTGCGTTGAAATTGCTATCTTCATGAATTGTGAATGCTATACTTAGAAAGTTGCATTGAAGTTGTTATCTTTGGAACTCAAGGTTTTTTTTTGGCTTCAACGCTAACTCCGTTCCGTGCTTGTGTAGCCGGGCGGCGTCGTTAGCAAAGCCCGGTAATGGTCCGAGGTATCCCTCATACCTTTGGAGGAATAAGGATCGCCGATTGAGGCGAGAGATTATGAGGCTGCCTAGTTCTGAGGGCCCAGGCTAGTGCGGTAAATAAGCCCACCCTAGTGCGCAGACATCCCTCTGAGGGGCGGGAGGATCGAGCGATGGAGCCTGAGAGGGCGACAGGCCGGCTTGAGTCCTCGCCAGCGGCTTGAGGGCCCAGGCTAGTGCGGTAAATAAGCCCACCCTAGTGCGCAGACATCCCTCTGAGGGGCGGGAGGATCGAGCGATGGAGCCTGAGAGGGCGACAGGCCGGCTTGAGTCCTCGCCAGCGGCCGACGATGAGGTGTATGGTCCCGTAGGGTTTTGCCCAGCATGTAGAGGCTGGAAGGCCGAATTCTAGATCATCGGCAGAATAAGAATAAGAGAGCCGGATTGGCTTGTATGGAAATGGATTCATGTATAAACTTTTTATATAATTGCATCTTGTCTTTGGTATGATTATATTGTGTAAGAAGGCTGTTATAACGAACCTTGTGAAGAAGGGCCCTAATTAAGGAATATGCTTATTTATGTCAAACAGTGTGGTAGTTTTAATTAGAAAACAAATTGATACGTGAGTAGGGTGGAAAGTGGGAGGATGGAATGCCCTGACGGCACCATCCTACGGATGGGTGGACCCGATTAGTCGGGTAGCTTTCCAACAAATTAAGTGAAAGCCCTACGTTAGATAGTTAGGTTCTTGGGCAACTCTATTCTAGAAAACTAGGCCAGCGGCTGTGCCTTGCATAAGATGAGGAAAAAAGCGTTGTCTCTAGACATCAAGTCTAGTAGTTGCCCAATTTTTGATCAATTGCCCTATGGGTGATTTGATGCTTAGGAAATCACGCTCCCCCTGCGGGATAGAGCTAGGTCATACCTATGAATCGTATCCTTGAATCTCTACAGGGTCAAGGTGTCGATGAATAGGAAATTTTTCTCAAGATAAGACTTAGCGGACTATCTTAAGTGTTTCTCCCATTTTTAAAGGGAGGAACCTTACAATTTGTAGATGAATGTAACATTTGCCAAACAATTAAAAGCTACAAAGACAAAGCTTTAGGATTGCTTATGTCTCTACCCATTCCAGATAGACCATGGGAACAAGTGTCTATGGACTTTATTACAGGTTTTCCTACTACTTCCAGTCATCATGACATGATTTGGACAATAGTGGACAGGTTTAGTAAGTAAGCCTATTTCATTCCATGTAAAAAGACACTAACTTCTCAGCAAGCCACAAACATATTTGTTAAGCAAATCTTTGTTCGTCATGGACTACCCAAAGTGATAGTTTCTGATAGAGATTCTAAATTTTGTAGTCACTTTTGGGTTGCTCTTTTCTCAAACTTAGGCACTAAGTTAGATTTTTCCACGGCTTTCCATCCAGAATCGAATGGACAGACCGAAGTCACAAATAGCACTATCCTAGATATGCTTAGAGCCTATGTTTCCTTGCAACCTAGTGCATGGGATAAGTACATACACCTACTCCAATTTGCTTATAATAATACTCCTCATTCTGTTACTGGTCGAGCACCATTTGAGATTATCTATGATAGAGCTTTGCCTATTCCGGCTACTAGACTCTCCCATAAGATTGAAGCTGCTGACCAATATGTTAGAGACTTTGTTCGCATTTTATCTGAAGTGTGTGATTGTATTGCAAGAGCTCAAGAGAAGTATACATCTCAAGCAAATAGGAAGCGTAAAGATTTCTCATTTCAAGAAGGTGATTATGTACTTTTGAGAATTGAAAAACGACGATTAAAGAGTGTGGAAAAATTCCCTGCAGTTAAGCTAGCGCCTAGATATTATGGGCCATTTTAAATCCTTCAAAAGATTAATGATGTGGCCTATAGACTAGATATTATGGGCCATTTTAAATCCTTCAAAAGATTAATGATGTGGCCTATAGACTAGAGCTTCCATCTAATTGGAATATCCACAATTCTTTTCATATCCATCTCTTGAAACCCTTTCGAGGAACACTTCCTACTCACCCAACATATGAGGAACCACCTCTTATTGAAGGAGAGGAAGAAGTCTTAGTTCCTGATGCTATCATTGATCAAGAGATAACAACAACAAGAACAAGTAATCAATACTTCAAGTATCTTTTGACTTTCAAGAATCATCCTCAAGAAGATGCTAAATGGATGCCTGAGAAATTCTTCCGAGTTTATCCTGAAATTCTTCATTCTTTTCGAACCCAGCAAATCCGCAATTGAGGACAATTGCAAACTCAAGCAAGAGGGATGTTATGAGAATATATTTTAAGTCCTCTAGAAAAGATTATTTATCCCCTCTTGAGTAATTTGGGGACGCCTAAGTTACTCTTGCGTCATGCCGGCTAGGTTAATACCATGGGTGACACCACTATAAATATTAATACGTGCAGTATATGACGTATGTTTTGAGGCCATCTATGATTATTTCAGTTAGGTTCGTATGGCAGGGTGATTCCTAGGGTACTTACGCCTGATAGTCATGAGTTGGTTATGATTTGTGCCTGTTTAATATTTGTGGGATTAATTTAATTATTAATTGGGCTTATATTTTCAGGTGATGAAGACTATGGGAACTGAAGAGTTTACTTTGGAAGAAATGTCTTGGTTCATCACATTTAATTTTTGGCAAGCATAGTAGCTTGCAACCTTAGCAAATGATTTTTTCATTTTGAACTTTAGGAAAGATACATTTATTATGTGGAATTTATTAAAGCCTATGGCTTTACCCTAGTCCCAATATTTGACACTCTATTTTTGTAAAAGAAGAGTGCCGTGCTCTCTAAAAAGCACATTTTTTGTATATTTTGGGGGCTATGGCCTAATTTTGGTGGAAAGAAAAGGCCACGCACAAGAGGGGGGAAGATTGCACCCAACAGGGTCTATTGAGCTAAGTATTTTAATTTTGTTAAGTGTTTGAATTTCAATTAATTTGATTTATTTGAAGCTTGCAAAGCATTGGTTTTTATGGTTGAATCAATTCTTGTGAATTCTCTACTCTTCCACAATCTATCCTAGAATAAGATTCCGGTTGCACTCTCCTCTCTCTTGCTCTCACATTATCTATCTCCCCCCTCTCCCACTCATTCTCTCTCCTCTCTCTCTCTCTCTATCATTATCTCTCTCTCTCTCATTATCGCTCTGTCTTATTTTCTCTATCACATCTATGTAAGAATGGTTCTTTAGGTTCACCTTGATGGTACTATCCTCCTATCGAAGGTAGATGTCATCTCTTCCCTGGTTGTGGATTAACATCATTTGGCATATAAAAGGGCATCCAAGAATCACATCGTAATTGGTGGGCCTTCCAAAGTTAACAATAGAAAATGTATGCTCATAGGCTAGGTTGCACGACATTACTTCTACTTCTTTCAGGATTCCTATAGGTGTTCATAAATTTCCATCGGGGATAGGCTACACAACATTACTTCTACTTCTTTTAGGATTCCTATAGGTGTTCCTAAATTTGCATCTTTTCCAGGTCTTTGGTGGCTCTGCTCACTCCTACTCCATCTAGAACCATATAGTCATGGTGGTCATGCCCTCTCCAATTCGATTAAAATGGTGGAACTCATGTAATCACCTTCAAAGTATTTACCCACTACACTAACAGGTATGTCTTTGTATACCTTTAGTGGATTTTCCGTGATTTCTTGGTTAGTCTCACTCTCCTCTCTTATCAGCTTAAGATGATTTTTCATCCATCGATGGACTTCATTCCAAGCTTTTGGTTTAAGTACTCATCCATATAGATAGTCACAGGGGCATAGAGGGATTACTCTCAAGGCTCTCATTTCTTCTTTAAGTTCTAGCCTTATTGAAGGCACATTGCTATGATCATTAACTCTTATTTTAAGTTGATGTATGAAGGCATGGTCCTTAATGAGTTTTATTTTGACTATCATGACACCCATGCCCACTCCAACTCATTTTCCTTAGTGTTTGCTCCTAGCATAGATTCGCTAAGTGCAAGTTGCCTCTTGTAAATCTCTTATTTCCTCAGAATATGATCATGTAGTACTCTTAGATTTCTTGTGTCTTTAGGCTTTAAAGGCTCATTTCCAAGTTTCTTCCTCGATTCTAAGCTCTTTTGCATGTTTCTTCCTCAATTCCTAAGGAAAAAACTAGTTCCTCGATTCTAAGCTCTTTTACAAGTGTCTTCCTTGATTCTTGAGGCTCTACAAGCTCATTTTTAGGTTTCTTCATCAGTTCTTGAGGCTCTACAGGCTCATTTATAGGTTTCTTCCTAGATTCTAAGTTCTTTTAATGATTCCTTATGTTCATGTTGTTGTCTATGAGTGGTTCTTTGATTATAGGTATTTTTGTGGTTCTTGGCTCAAGATGCTACCTTCATGAGATACTTCTAGGATTGGCTCTAGAGGTCTCAATGTAGGAATATTTAATGTAAACAACACGATTGGCCCTGCGAGTCCCTCTACCTCTAGTTGGATCCACTGTACCGAGTCTTATGCTTTGATTAACCTTGAGATCTCCTCTCTCAAGTTAGGGTATTCTTGTAGTTCTTAGGAAGGGTTCTTCATATTTTGGTCTTGGTTTGTATCATCCTTCCGTAGATTTCTTAACAATTTCTAAGAATTCGTCTATCATATCCATCAGGATGAATCCATCACTGCTTTCCATCCTTCGTTCCTCATCCTAAGTGATTTAAATAGGAGGTTTTGAAACACCTTCAATCTCAATATATTCTAGATCATCCCTTGGATTCTTGCTTTGTTTGCACCTCTCATCCCTATGGGCTTATGATTCTCTTTGGGCTTTTTTCCTAAGTTCCTCTATTTTGTCTATGAGGATTGGTTCATTGGGGCTTTCCACTCCCCACACTCTAAGGTAATTTGAGTGGACGGATTTGGAACTCTTTTGTCTTGTTTATCACCTTAAAACTCTAGGAAGTCCTTGTGGTTCTATTGTAGGCTCATTTGGCAATGTCAGTGCATTTCCCTTGTTTATGGTCCCTACTCCCTTTTTTTCTTTTGATGTAGAAGATGTTGTGGACAGGGCTGCTTGATCTTATAATTGTACTTCTTTTTCGTTGTCCAAAGAAGACATTGGATAAGACATTATCTTGGCAAGTGGCGATGTACTCATGGGAAGATTTAGATTCGTTAAATTAAGAGGGCAATCACTAGTCAAATGATCAATGCCACACTTTGTACACCATCTATCGTTTATATTTGACATAGAAGTTAGGTGTGTTAGGAGGTTGTTCAATTATTGGCTCAATCTTCAACTAGCCTTGTAGGAGTTCTTGATAGGGCTGGTTAAGGAGGTAACATACTGGAGGTGGAATCTATATATCCCTATAAGGATCCCTAATGACAATTAGGTTCTTACTTGAGTAAGCTGCTTCTACACCACTAGTGTTAAAACCCTAAGATCTCTCTAGATAATTGTTATGCATAAACATGCATAAATCAGGCACATACTCATCCACCCAACCACCCCTGAGCCCAAGGGATGCACACATGAGATATAATGAAATATATCATACCTTTACCTTGATGTCCCATACCATCAATACCATCAAGAGGTATAACTCCAATCCAATAGCATGTAGCTATAGTGTGAAATTACCTTTAAGGTTAGTGCTAACCCATGCTCCACTAGAGCTTGTTCCCTCCCGTGCTCACAAGCTCTAGTGGAGCATGGGTTAGCACTAACCTTAAAGGTGAAGGTTAGGGTCAGGCATCCAAGGGTCACACATGGGAAATGGAGAGTCAAGAGTCACTTGAGGACCCTCCTATATAATAGGGGCATGGGGCACACTCAAGGGAGGCTTAAGGGCTTGGAGGCTTGTGAGGCCAAGGCTATGTTATGCTCTCTTGTGTAGAGGACTATATCTACTCACCTATCATTTCACACTATAGCTACATGCTATTGGATTGGAGTTATACCTCTTGATGGTATGGGACATCAAGGTAAAGGTATGATGTATTTCATTATATCTCATGTGTGCATCCCTTGGGCTCGGGGGTGGTTGGGTGGATGAGTTTATACCTGATTTATGCATGTTTATGTATAACAGTTATCTAGAGAGATCTTAGGGTTTCAACAGTATGGGTTAGGACTAACCTTAAAGGTTAAGGTTAGGATCCAAGGGTCACACATGGGAAATGGAGAGTCAAGAGTTACTTGAGAGCCCTCTTATATAATAGGGGCATGGGGCACACTCAAGGGAGGCTTGGGGGCTTGGAGGCTTGTGAGGCCAAGGTTATGTTATGTTCTTTTGTGTAGAGGATCATATCTACTCACCTACCATTTCACACTATAGCTACATGCTATTGGATTGGAGTTATACCTCTGATGGTATGGGACATCAAGGTAAAGGTATGATGTATTTCATTATATCTCATATGTGCATCCCTTAGGCTGCTCAGGGTGGTTGGGCGGATGAGTTTGTGCCTGATTTATGCCTGTTTATGCATAAAAATTATCTAGAGAGATCTTAGGGTTTTAACTGTGGTATCTGAGCAATCTCTAGTTAATTGTTGTTGATTTTTCTTTTTTATTGTAATTTTTGGTACTTTTTTTGAAGTAAAATTTAATATTTACTAATAAAAATGTTATTTTGTTGATTTGTGTTGATGATTTGCACGTGGATTGTCGATTTAGCGATTGGAATGTGTGTTACTACTATTCAATGGATGAATTGATGTTACGGGGGAATTCCGTGAGTTTAATGTTATTTTTTCCTATTTTTGTGGTTTAAAATAAGCAGTAATGGAAAATCACCTAAAGTACGGAACTAGAGAAAGAAATGCCAACAAAGGAAAAATCTAAATTTCCTTAATCCGAACACAACAAGATAAACTCGTTGAACTTCTAAAGAAAGAGATTTCAACAAGTGAAAATGCCCGACAAGATTACACTCATCAATATATGTAGGCTATAGATAAAAGAAGTTTATCTAGAGAATGTCCACACTATAACTTCTAGTGAATTTAGAAAATGAGATTGTCTTTGATCATTGAGGTCAACATGCTAAGTGATGTAAGCAAAGCAACAATCTTGAGCCCAAATTATCCCATAAGATAATATATGTGAGGGATCGCTAACGTCCCCCATACCACCATGATACTACCTATACATACCTTAACAATTTGAAACTCCCTAGTATTCCGTCTAGGAAATATAAATAAAATCCTGTATAAAAGGAATAAGATGGGCTTATCCTAGACTTTCACATGATAAAACCTGTCTCTATATACCTGAGACCACATCAAGGGATAACTCTTTCCGAGTACATCATTAGAAAAGAAATTGAATTATTGGCACCTGTCTAATGATAACTACTCAATAAACACAATAAAGTTGGGGTAGAAAAATAACTCACCTAGATATATAAACAACTAGGTATCTGAGTTAGAATATGTACAAGAGTACAAGAAATATACTCCAAAATTACGTGCAAAAAATAAAGGCAAATGCTACCTTCAAAGCACATAAAATTATCCAAAAGATCAAAAGATCCTTGTAAAACCATGGATAAAAGCATAGAAGCTCCTCGAATCCATGAAAACATAGTTGATCATAAAAATCAATGCATACCATCTAATGAACATTAATCATGCCAAAAGAAGCATTTAAAATTGGCGGCCAACTCATCAATCCGGAGTATATGAACATGGTGTCGTTCAAGCAAAACTCCAAAGTAAGCAAGTGAAACACATGTGTGTAACACTCATTTAAAAACCCCTAGACACAAGTGATCTAGGTAGAACCTGATGAATCCATATAAAACTTGGAAAACATCTAATAAAATCCACCAAAACAAACCGATCAACTAACCCATGATAGAATTTATCTTAGGCTTAGGAAATTAAGCATAGACCACACTTAAACAAGTGTAAAATAAATTATCATGGAAAAGTGTCAAAGGTGAAACACACTTTGAATGCAAATTCTAGCCATCATTGAAAAAATTAAGGAACATATCCAAAAAGAATGGCTAAACAATGGTAAAAATCATGAAAACATTGTTTAGAATTAATCCAAACAGAAATAACTACTAATACGAGATACAATCGTATTAATAATATGTGAATAACCCGCATCTATATAATGTCAGCACGTGAACACGTACTTTAATACTAAATAACCCTTGAAAATATTAAATTCTTGAGAAAAAGAATTATCATGATTTTTTTTCAAATTTTTCCTAATTTTATAAGGCCTCAAAATACGATAATTTTGAATTCCACCAAACCTATCCTATGGCATTCCAAACCTATATTTTTCCAAAAAAAAATTAGTAATCTAGATTTACCAAAATACCATTGATATTTTAAAAATACCAATTTTTAGGATTTCTAAAAATAAAATCTAAAATATTTCTAAATTTTCCTGAGAATTCCATCGTTCACGAAATTTCCAATTCCACCCGACAATTCTCAAATCCAATGAAAATTTATAATTTTAATGGATTTTCTAATTTTATGGATCAAAAATATATATTTTTAAAGGAATTTGAATGGTCACGAGCGCCCGAATGGACACACCACATGCCAAACACCAACCCCACATTTTTCAGAAATTTAAAATAACCTTTGTCTAATTTTTCACCAATTTTTAAAAAAAATTAAAGGTCAAAAAATTTCAGAATCCCAATGGTTTTCCCGAAATACGGAAAGCCAACAGTTTTGGGAAAATGAAAAGACAAAAAAAAATCGAAATGTGAAAGGTCAAAAGTTTCTGGAATACGGAAGGTCAAAAGATTTCTGAAATTCGGAAAGCCAAAAGGTTGATTTTTTTTTCTCAAATGTCAAATTTTATCTATTTTTAAGGCTCTTTCCAAGCTTTTTTTGAAAAAAAAAATCAAAAGCTTTTTTTTGTAAATAAAAAAAGTCATTAAAAAAATAAAAAAACCAACTTTAATAAGCTTTATTCAAAGATTATGAATTTATTTTTTTTTGGGAGGGGGGGATCGTTTTTCTGTCGGCGGGCTGCAGTGTAGCACCCCCCCACCCCCCCCCCCCCCCCCGCCTGTGCGTAGAAAAATGAGAGAGAGGGAGAGATTATCTCTCCTCACTCTTCTCTCCTCTCCATCTTCTCCACTCCCTTCTCTCTCCACTCTCTCCTTCTCTGTTAGAAAGGAGGCTGATTAAGCTTTAATTAATCTTTTTAATTAAACTAAGCCTAATCATAATGAAATATTAATTATGATTAATATTTAATTAAAAATCCCTTTTAAGAGAAATTCACACAGGCGGGAGGAAAATAGACAAGAAAAATCAGATTTGAGAGACGGAGTGGGTACCACGCACACGGGAGAGCATTTCATGCATCAACATGCTGCCCCCTATTGCATTTCAGCAGAAATTTGGTAGAAATTTGATCACATACCCGCGAAAAAACCCGCAAAAATGTATAAAAAATACATTTTTAACCATAAAAATGCTCAAAAATTTTCTTAAAAAATAGAAAAAAATTCCTAAAAAATTCTAGAAATTTAAGAATCCCATTCTACCAAAAACATCCACAATAAAATATGTGGTATTTTTGTAAAAATTTCCATTAATGCTTATTTTAAACCAAAAAATAGAAAAAACAACATTAAACTCACGGAATTCCCCCGTAACGTCGATTCATTGAATAGTAGTAACATGCATTGCAATCACCATATCGACAATCCACATGTAAATCATCAATCCAAATCAACAAAATAATATTTTTATTAGTAAATATTAAAATTTACTTCAAAAAATACCAAATTTTACAATAAAAAAGAAAAATAACAACAATTAACTAGAGATTGCTCTGATACCACTGTTAAAACCCTAAGATCTCTCTAGATAATTGTTATGCATAAACATGCATAAATCAGGCACAAACTCATCCATCCAACAACCACCCCCGAGCCCAAGGGATGCACACATGAGATATAATGAAATACATCATACCTTTACCTTGATGTCCCATACCATCAAGAGATATAACTCCAATCCAATAGCATGTAGCTATAGTGTGAAATGGTAGGTGAGTAGATATGATCCTCTATACAAGAGAGCATAACATAGCCTTGGCCCCTCACAAGCCTCCAAGCCCCCAAGCCTCCCTTGAGTGTGCCCCATGCCCCTATTATATAGGAGGGCCCTCAAGTGACTCTTGACTCTCCATTTCCCATGTATGACCCTTGGATGCCTTACCCTAACCTTAACCTTTAAGGTTAGTCTTAACCCATGCTCCACTAGAGCTTGTTCCCATGCTCCCATGCTCACAAGCCTAATGTGGGTTAGCCTCCTAGTATATGCACACATAATGTGCATATAACAACTAGGAGGTGGTGCTGGAAAGCTGGTAGTTGTGGGTGTACCAATAATGCTTGTTACCACATTCGTTAAATGTGGTAACAAACGGTTGCTTCATGATTTTCGTATCTCGTTCAATACCCACACCACTGATTCACTCTAGCTCTTTGCGATTGTGGGCATTTGTGAGTTGTGTGGTTGTTTCTCATCTAGCACAACACGTCTCATTTCTCATCTAGGAGCCAAATCAGAATGGTTGAACTCTCTCAGTCTTGTTTTAAGTACTCCTTTGAGTCCTTTGATCACATCATTTTCTTTGTCCTCGACACTCTTGGGTGCATCGAGCTTCTTTGAATCATGGCTCTTAATGCCAGGTTTCCATTTTGTTCAATGATTTTGACCTTAGACTCTCTGTGGTGGATGGGATGCCAGTAAAGTTGTCATCAAAGTCTATGGCATCCAAGCAACACGCCACTAGTGTTCAATGCCTTTTAACATACAACACATCATGTAGTTTCTTACTCTCGTTAATCCTTCTAAGAACAACAGAATCATCTTGGTTTTGCTTGATTTTTTCTCAGTGGGGAACTTGCTATTCAAGTTCTTAAGATGATTAATGTAGTCTCTCATAGTTTCATGTAGTCTCTCATTGTTTTATGTTCAAGCTGCTTGAATTGGGAGAATTGAGTTACTAAGAACTATACTCGGCTTAGAGAATCCTATCATAAACTATAGCTCCAAATCTTCCATGGTTTCTCTATGGGAATCTTCTACTAACAATTGAAACTAGAGCAAAGCATTATTCTCTATGGTTAAGCTGAAAACACCAATCTTCATTCAAGGATCAATCATGTAGCCATTTATATGGTAATGATGTGTGGATGTAAGCTTATAATGGACCAAGGTACTTTTTCCCTCTTTAGGAGGTTTTTTCCTCGAGCATATGTAAGTGACCTTATTATGTCACATTACTTGTACTTCACTCATTCTCATTAAGCTACTTTACTTATTCTCATTCCTTGTACTTCACTCATTCTCATTAATCTACTTTAAGTGTTATGCTTCCATCTATCTCTTCTTGTTTGCTACATCTATGTGTTGCTACTTCAATCTCCACTCTAAAAATTGCTATCAAAGCAGATTCTCTTGGCTCTCACCCCCTTGTCACTTCTCCTTCAGCTTCTCTTACTACCCATTGTGGTCCTATATGATGCACCATGTACTGGTCGCTAAAGGGCTTCAGAATGTTATTACTAGCATTGAGGCATGCCATGTCTCACCTATACACAATAGCATAATACAGGTACTTTAGATGGTACTTTAGATGGTGATACGAGTTCTGATATAACTCTGGCATCTGTCTCTGCACCTTCCACATTGGAACAAGGTAGGTGGGATGGCAGTGATGCACAAACACGTGCATTAGTGGCACTTTTAGTGAAAATGAGTATGATTCCTCATATTCACTCATGTAAAACTGTGAAGTATGCTTAGGATGCACTTGTTGAACTTTACCAAGTGCATAATGAGGCACAAGTGGCCTTCTTGCGTGCAAGTTGTGAAACTCATGTAAAACTGTGAAGTATGCTTGGGATGCATTTGTTGAGCTTTACCAGGTGCGTAATGACGCAGGAGTGGCCTTCTTGCATGCAAGAAACTAGAGTTCGAGCATATGCATGAGGGAGATTTAATGGATGAGTTCCTTTTGCAACAAGGATTAAATATCTCAAGGAGTAGCTGGCATGTATTGATGAGGCCTATCTAGACAATTCTTTGGTGTCTACTATTATCACATCTCTACTAGATTCATACCAAGGTTTTGCATCTACACTTCGGCTCATTGATGAAGGGTAACCCCAATTCCCTTACTTTTGATGAGTTGGTTGCAGTGCTCTTACAAGAAGAGAAATCTTGACAAAATCAAACTAGTATGTGTGTGGGAGATCAGACATTTGTTACCAATTAAAAGGTAAAGGAAAAGCCTTTTCTCAGGGTGCTATAAGCTAAAGGCCGAATCATCCCAGTCTTCTAGAAAGGATACCCAAAGGCGGGTGATAAGACTAAGAAGAAAGGCAACTACAGCTACTGTCGGAAGCCAGGTCATTATATCAAATGAATGTAGAAAAAGGTTGGAGAAAGAGAAGAAGAAAGAGTGAGGCATGGCTGTGGGGCTGATGCATTAGCACCAAGTGCTGAAAAGAAGGAGTCAATAGTGAACTATGCATAGGATAATTGGAAATTCATTATGCATTACATTTATGATCCTTCTATCCATGATGTATGCATATCAATGACAAATCACCATGTCTACTACCTTAATAGTGGTGCTAGCAAACACATTACTTCTCAATGTGATTTATTTTTCCACTTAAGACTACTCCTCGAGGACGCATAATCACATGTGCAAACAACTTCTTGTTTCCAGTAAAAGGAGTTGGTAAGGTTGTTCTCACTCCTACAAATGGCAAGATAATCACTCTCTTAGAAGTCTTGTTTTTTCCACACATTAAAAGAACTTGTTGTCCCATTGCTAAGGTATACCTAGTGGTCATATTTGTTAATGATTGGTGTACAATTCATGATCGGAGTGATGGAGACATCACAATGATATCCAATACTCTAAGCCATGGGCTTTACAAGAGCTGGACGAATATGAGAAATTGGCTCATAATTTGTTCAATTTTATTGCCACATTTTCTACGAGTGACATGGAGCTATGGCATGCCTACTTTGGTCACTTGAATATTAGCAGCTTGTTATGCCTTAAAAGGCAAGAGATGCTGTTACAATTGCCAAAGCTTGAGGTGCATGTAAAACATGTACGTGAGGGGTGCAGTTTGGGCAAGATAGAATGGGCATCATTCCTGAAAGATGGATTAGTAAAAGGGATATCCATAAATTACAGCTTATATATAGTGATGTATGTGGTCCCATGAGGACACCATCGATGGAGGGATATCTCTACTTTGTGACTTTTATTGATGACTCCTCTAGAGGCCCACCTGGGTGTATTTATTGAAGGTAAAGTTAGAGATTTTTACATGCTTTAGACACTTTGTTTCTATGGTTAAAAATGTGTCTACATGTAAAGTTTGCACCCTTCACAGATCGAGGAGGGGAGTATATGTTAAAGGAGCTCCATTTATATATGGCTAAAAGAGGCATAAAACATCAATGCATAGTACCTTATACACCTCAGCAAAATAATGTTGCTAAAGAACATATCTCTCATGAGGATGGCTTGTTGCATGGTTAAAGGCTAGGATTTGCATCATATTTTTTGGTTAGAGGCAATTATGTGCCCCGCTTATGTGCTGAACAAATACCCTAGCAAGAGGCATAAAACATCAATGCATAGTACCTTATACACCTCAGCAAAATAATGTTGCTAAAGAACATATCTCTCATGAGGATGGCTTGTTGCATGGTTAAAGGCTAGGATTTGCATCATATTTTTTGGTTAGAGGCAATTATGTGCCCCACTTATGTGCTGAACAAATACCCTAGCAAGGCCTCTCATCCGCTTCTTCTACGCTACTTGGTCTTGAGGTGATTTCCTTAGGAGACATCCTCACTTTGCTTGGCCTCAAAGTCCTATGTTCTAGGTCTGTATTAAATGGGAAAACTTCCCCCTGCCTAGAGCTTTTCGTCCTTCTCACTTCCTCAGTCACACTTGGGATGTATGTGTTACCATCCTCATCTGCATACGTTATGCAAGATGATAAAACTTGCTGACTACTAGAGGTGCATCTGAAAACTTATGATTTCGCTCCACATCCCTTTGTACGTTGGTAATGCCAGAGAGGTTTCCCTAGGAATCCTTGTACTTGGCCTATATTACCTTAATTAACTCAAACTCTCCTCATGAAGAATCTATCAAATACATTTGGAGAGTTGAGTCACAATCTGGCTGTGTGCGAGCTCTTGAACTCTTGTGGACTCTATGAGGCCCTTGTGCTTTTGTTGGCATGCAAAATGATCTGCGGATACTGGAGGAGTCTTGTGTTGGGATGTACATATTCCCCTCTAGTTCTACATTTCTTGTCGTCTCGTAGGCTTCATATGCGATGTCAACTTTTAGGTTATCCAAGATTTCTTTTTCATGTCTTGGCATCGTCGAAAGTGGCCCATCACTCCAAGAGCACCCCATTATAGTTAATGTAGATTGAAACTTCTGTAGCTTCATAATAACCATAGTGTTGTAGCACATAGGTTTCATATGACATTCGAGTGTGAACTTGCTTCCTAGCATTCTCACTAATGGCTCATCTCTCTCCGGTATAACGAGTTGCGTGAGCTCTTTCAGCCCTTCTTTTGCTGACTCACCCATGAATACTTGACGTTTATTGGGCGCCATTCTCATTGGCAAAAGCTTTGTAGGGTCTATAACCC